>NW_010357688.1:456175-573917 GCF_000414095.1 Morus notabilis
ATTTATTAATTATTAATTAATATATAATATAATTAGTTATTAATTATTTAATATAATTTTGTTGATAATCATTAATTATACTATGCTGATTCCCGCATAATCTAAAAGTTAAAGTTGTATTTAGGCTGCTTCTAATTTTGGCTATAGATTCTTTAAAAATCATTTTTTATGATTGTTATCAAACACCATTATCAACTTCTGATAGCTAGAGAAGTGATTTTAGGCTCCAAAAAGTACTACCAAACACACCCTTAATAAAGCAAAACCAACTGCTTAATTCATAATATAACCATAATTTTCTTAAAACAAATCCATCAAACCAAAATATTTAATTTAAAGTCCTTAATTCTTATAGATATAATTTTTTTTAAAGAAAATTGAAGGAACGTCAACTCATAACATGAGCTTCCGTCATCATTCGATATTGTCAAAAATATAATCTAACATGAGCAATCGAATTTTTAACAAAACCAACCAAAATCTCAGTTTTATTAAACTTTCTGTCATCGAAATAAACCATTTGTTATCAAACATAATAATAAAATTTCATACATACTTATAGATATTCAAATATCTACAAACATAGTTCTTTAACTATAAGAAAATCTACATATTTAACCAATCTTTAATGTCAAAGTATTAACTTCATATTTAATAGCACAAATGTTGATCACAAACAATCTTTTGTAAAAAGACTGCTTCGTCGACTCTTACGAAAATCTTTATACTATATTATAGGTAGATCGAAAAATTACGAGACCACAGCCCAATCAAAATAGACTCATAGAACTTTCTTTAGAGCTATTATATGTTAGGTTTTAGATTTATTAATGGCATGTTTACTTATCCGTAATCAGAGTGAACATGAATCAGAGTCAGGAATCGGAGTCAGAATAAGCTATTTACATAGGTTCTAGGAATTGGAGTCAGACTCAGTCCCAATCTCATTCATGCGTTTACTTACACCCAGAATCAGAATAAACTGTTATAAATTTACTTACCTACCCTTTTAGTAGATTTTTGTGTATTGAACTTTAAAAAAAAATGAAGAAATTGTATATTATGCTAACTATCTTAATATTAAGATAACTAATTAGTAATTAGATTTTTTTTAATCACACCTAATTAATCATTTAAATTATTTTTTCTCAATAAATTTTGAAATAATTTAAAGAAAAAAAAATATAATGATGAAATAAAATAAGAACACTTAAACCACACGACTAAGAATTTTAAGGATGTATCCCTTCTTGAGTTGATCCGAAATGTTGTAGAATACGCGTAGCAAATCATGCATCGTTGCCAAAAATGTTAGTGGCATCATATACTTGATCATCATCTAAACCATCAATTTTCATCATTTCTTGATACAAGTTGGCTTGTAATCCAGCTAGATCCCTGTCAACCGTGGAAAGCACATCAATAAGATCATCTAATTTGTTAGTAGAATTAAGGATAAAATCGTAATTCACATTTACTATCAGAATTGGGAGTGCAAATCCGGTAGGGGTGGGGGAATGCCAATCTCATTCCTCAACCCTAAATTAGTATAGGACCCACACATTCCCACTCCCATTCGAAAATAAAAAGTCCCGTCAGGAAATTGACAAATTTTTGCATGAACTTATAAAAATCATAACTAATTCAAAAAAAAAAAGTTTTTGAGTGATTTAAAAACCCACTTAAAGATGTCTACTTTAATAGAAAAATATCAACAGAGACAAAACAATATATAAAATAACTAGAAAAACTAAAATTTCATAGTTGATCACAGAAACTTATTCATAATCATTTTGTCAAACATATGGCATGCAAACTTCAAACAACTAGAAATAAACTTAATGATCATCAAAAATTAAACTCCATCATCAAAATACAAATTCTAATTTAATCCCATGATTTTTAAAGGTTGAGGACTCTCACCATTGAAAAAACAACAAAGTTCAGCTTCACTTTGATGATGAACTCGTAGCTTGAATTGATAAAAACATGTTTGGCTGGAATAGTAGATTTGGAGGAGTTAAATATCATGTACAATCATTCAAAAATGGATTAGAACTCACCCACTAAAATAAATTTATCAATGAACAAGTTATGGTAAGGACAACTTACCAAAATGGATTTACAATCTTCTATTCTCGGATTGGGGCTTGAACCAAATATTTGAGAGGTTTTTAGGGCTCAAAAATCATCTCTAACTCAAGGAAATCAAAGGGGGATGTTAGTACTATAAGTTAAGAAGAAAAATTTTAATGGAAAATTGGAGTTTTGAATGATTTTTGGTGGGTTTTCTTTAGCTCCTCTGCATAGTTACGAGATTCTTTTATTTTTTTTTGAGAGAAAGAGCAAGAGAGGGAGTGAGAGAGACAGAGTAGAATATGTTTGAACTTTAGAAAATAATCGATATGTCATCTTCTCTTTTTCTTTTTAATTTTATTTTTCAACCTAACTAAATTTATATTGGTTGTGGTGTATGGTGATTCTCAAACAACCAATCAAAAACTAACTCCATCAGCTTTTCTGTTTTGACCCACATATTTTTATAATCGTGTTTTGGGTTCCATATTTTCAAAAAAATTACGTTTTGATTCAGTATTTTGGCAAAATTACAAATTTGACATCGAAATAGAATCTTTATAAAACTCGACTATTGATTAATTTCAATGCTCCAATTAAGAATCCGATAATAGAAATTTCATCAAGAATTTAATTCACTAAGTTTTGCTCTAATTAATATTTTTGGGAAACACTTACACTCGGATGATAATTTCGTCGGGTGACGCGTGAGTTTAAGACATCTAAATTCCCTTAATTATGATGAGAAAATCATAAAACACATAATAATCATAAAGGTCACCACAAAATTTCATGAGAATCCGAGATAGAGTTAAGGAGTGTTACATAAGATTCTTGGTGATCTAAGAGCCAGAGCATTGGATTGGTCATGGTAAAAGAATTCAAGTTATCATCGTAATCGATTGTTAGGTATAATTCTTAAATTAATTAGATTAATTTATCCATGTAATCACTAGCGTTCATCGAAAGTTTTGAGAAAAATTTTTGTTTGTACTCAATCCACATTATCGCGCTTCCTCATCCGAAATCATTTCAGAAACATGTTGATTTTTGAAACGTTTTTTAGTGCGGAAGCGTGGTAGTGCGGATTGTGTATAACAAAAATTTTCATAAAACTTTTCAATACTTTATAGATTATATTAATTTATGAAATAATAAATTAATCATATTAATTTATAAAGATGGATACCTAGCAAATGATTAGGCTGATAACTTGAGGTCTTTGACCACGAACAGTCCAAGCAGCTTTCTCAGAAAATCGGAATCTTCCTCGTCTAGTCCTTAAAATCTGCAAGACCTAGAGTGTGGGCTCTAATAAAGAACGATCAGATTAGATCACTCGCTAATTTTTATTCCTTTACTATCAACGCATGTATGTGAAGAAACTGGGAATTGGAAGAACTTTTTTTTTTCTATTTTCTCTCTCTAATATTCGGCTGTCTTAGGAAAAATTGAGAGCAAAAATCTCTACACCAATTTTCTATTGTCTCCTATTTATAGAACACTAAGAGAACTCTTTTGCTTTAACTTGAAGACAAAGCAACAGAAAAATCGGTTACCACTATAGTTTAATCTCATTAAAAAACATTTTCTCATTTAATTTTAGAAATTAAATTCTCTTCCTTTTTACTACATGGCCGGCCACACCATAGGAAAATCTCCCTGTGGTTGGCGCAAATCTACAACATGAGAAAGAGAAAATTCCTCCTTTATCTAGTTTCCAATTTTAGCTCAAATTCAAATCTAAATAAAGTCATACTTCACTTTCTTTTTAAATTTGATTGGAAAACTTGTCAAACAAGTAAAATGAATATCTTGAAGAGCAAACAACTGAATCCTAATAGGATTCTACATATTTCAATTTAAAAATTGAATTTCAAAAAATTTTCATTTCGAACGCCCTATACACCTTCATGTGCCTGGGAGTGTGACCTCCTGTGGTCCCATCAAAATGTGTTCCAAAATTATTTTAATTAAATGATCACATTATTTATTTCGAGTTATATTAAATCTCAATAATTCATCTTGTCTCACAAATATTACAAGGATGACGCGGGGACTCATGGACTTATAATTTCGAGCTCTAATAAAATTAATAATTAATTAAACTCTTTAATTAATTAATTAATTCTATTAATTTCAAAAGTTACTCCACTAAAAACTTGAAATTTTACTCTCGAAATTATAGACATAATTTACTTCTAAGAATTTAAAGTGTCCATTCGATATAGTCATTACATATAGATCAATCCTCCATAAATAATTTATAATTAGAGATAGGTAAAATCCATTAACCTCTTTGATTATATCTTTATCCTTGAGTACCATTGATTCTTTAATGATTTGTATATTCATAAAACACATTCATGAATACGAGCTCGTTACTTATTCAAGTACCGAATTAACCTCCAATGAAATTATTTATCTACTTCTTCAAAAAAGAATGAATGGATTTCATCTCGTATATTAGCATTTTTGGATCTATTTTATCATGTTTCTAAGATACAAGGAATATGATTTATGATCTCAAAATCCATACCGAATAAGTAAAAAAATACAAATCCATAAATATGAGTCTACCAATAACTCAGGATTAAAATCATTCCATATATGACAATCGGTAGACTAAAATTTAATTTTCTATAGTTAACAGAAATTATCAGAAAATTAAATTGTGACTGTGTCATAGTTCTACATAATCTTTTTATGCATAATACACTTATTAAATATCCCTCTATATTAATGATACGGATAACACCATTCCATTCTTAATGAGAATGACGTGTATTAGTAACGTTTTAATTAAAGATTTTGTAACTTTAATTAAATTCATTACGATATTATTTTGATTATTATCCTTAAATATTATCCTTTCGTATATAATACTTATATACAATATTTAAGATCACATAAATAATCACAGAATTTTTAATGATATTCATAAAGTATTCAATAATACATGCACATAAATAACGAATAAATTATTTTATTAATTAAATAATAAATATTCTTATTGCATCTTATGCTTTAAGGACACTATTCCTAACAAAACTAACATAATTATAGTTGATGATAAAATGAATGTGTAATTACTCTTTTGCCCCCATAATTATGAGTACTTGGTTTCCATTATCGGGTTTTTGTTTCTAAGCATGTTGGAAAAAATTGTGGAAATGTAATTTTGAAGAGTTATTGGGGATTTTTGTTAAGATATTTTAATTTGAAACCAAAATTTGAGGTTAAACCTTTGTTTTAAGCTTTTATGCTGAAAATCTTTCTTTGGTGACCTTGATGGAGTTTTTTATGCATTTTCTGATGAGGTTTAGTACTTGCTAAACCTTGAAAAACACTTTGAAGTGTGACTTGAGAATTTGGGTATTTAAACTCAAAGCTTTATCAAATTTTTTCAATTTTTTAAGATTTCTCCAATCCTAAAAACCCTCAAATTAATGGCTTTAGTTTTGTTTTGCTTTATGTTTATCACCTTTGTGATGATAACCTTAAAAAAAACAAGCAATTTGACCGTAATACTTTTTATTTTTGTGTCACATGTCACTCATATAATTATTTCACTCAAAATAATGAAATGAGCAAATTTATTAACGGTGTAAAGATAAAAAAATATGGAGTAAAGTGTAATAAAGTCACCGAATAAGTAAGTAAGCCTTTGTGATGATAACCTCAAAGAATACAAGCAATTTGATCAGAATATCCTTCATTTTTGTGTCACATTTCACTCGAATAGTTATTTTTATCTCTCAAAGTAATGAAAGGAGTAAATTATTAGCGGAGTAAAGGTAAAAAAGATGGAGTAAAATGTTACATCGTCACTTAATAATTTTTATAATTAATCCTATATTAAGCCAGCCCAACTGCAAAAACTCTTGCCTTCCTTTAGACAGTCTTTTGTCTCTAACACACCAGCGAAGCAAATAAAACCTGTCCCTCCACTCCTTTCCCCTTTCTTCCTTTCTTCCTTTCTTCCTTTCTCTCTCTAGAAACCTCATTTCCTTTCCATTTCCTCCTTTCTGATGTTCAATCAAATTCTTTGATCCAATTCTTTTTCGCAGATCCTTTGTTTTCTCGGATTCCAAAACAATCGTTTTCGTTCGATTCGATACTGATATCTGATTCTCGGTGTCAGATGATTAACTTAGGTTTTAGCTAGAGCTCGACCGATCGCGTTTTGGAGAAGTTGCGGCAAAATCGTAAATAACCGTCAGAACTGGGGGCGAATCAGTCTCGGTCTCACCGGGCGCCACCGTCGGGACAGGCCGGGGTGGGACTCTGGTTGTTCCTCCGCCCTAACAATGCTCCACGCGCCCACACGCTTCACTACCTCCCTCACGTTGAGTCGTCGTTGGTGAGCCGCCATACGGTCGATCAAGCTCCGCTGGCGTCGTCGTCGACCTCCATGGAAAGCTCCAGTGCCTCATCGAATTCCAATTTTGCTCCTCTCGAAGAGCCCGAGTACGTGGCGCGGTACCTGGTCGTCAAGCACTCTTGGCGTGGCCGCTACAAGCGGATCCTCTGCATTTCCAATGTGACCATTATCACCTTGGACCCCTCGACCCTCGCCGTGACGAATTCCTACGACGTCCGGAGCGATTTTGAGGGCGCTGTGCCGATAATTGGCCGCGACGACAGCTCTAATGAGTTCAATTTGAGCGTGAGAACCGACGGTCGAGGGAAATTCAAGGCCATCAAGTTCTCGTCCAGGTACAGGGCGAGTATATTGACGGAGCTGCACAGAATTAGGTGGAATAGGTTGAATGCGGTTGCAGAGTTCCCGATGCTTCATCTGCGGCGACGGAACTCGGAGTGGGTTCCCTTTGTAAGTGACTTTCTACTTTCTAAACATGCCATGTTATTGGATGTGCAGTTGATAGGTCTTTGATATAATTTTATAATTGAGTGTTTTTTTTTTTGGCCTATTTTTCATCCTCGTATTAGTAATATAGAAGTTTCTGGTTAAAGTGTATTTTTTGGTTAGCCTGTTAGCCTGTATGATATAATTCAGGCTCTTGAAGTTGCTGCGTGTATCCGTGGACTCCTTAACATTTACCCTTATTTCCTCGAATTGCCTATGAACTATTAAGTTGACGCGTCAACAAAAATTTATTACCACTCTATTTTCGGTGTTTGGCCCATAAATGAACTCGCTGCATTACCTGGTTTAGGATTTTATAGTACATGTTGGCACGTTGGGCTGGTATGACCATTGCAGGACTAAACTAATTTGATCCCTTATGCAGAAAATGAAAGTTACTTATGCAGGGGTCGAACTTCTTGACTTAAAAACTGGAGACCTCCGCTGGTGCTTAGATTTCAGAGACATGGATTCTCCTGCCATCATTTTTCTTTCTGATGCTTATGGAAACAGAAATACTGATAATGGGGGTTTTATTCTCTGCCCTTTATATGGACGAAAAAAAAAAGCCTTTAAAGCTGCTTCCGGGACCACAAATTCTGCTATCATCGCAAGTTTGGTATGACTGATATCGTGGCTCTTTAATTTAATGTGTGAAAGTAGTTTGGTTACACAATTGGATATTTTAAGATCTGCTGTCATTGCAACAATTTTGATATCTCTTTCAGCTTAGTATAGTTTCTAAGGCTAATTTTAAGTTCTTGTTGTTTGAATATGCGATTGGATCAACCTTACATAGTGCATGTTTAATGTAGACTAAAGCAGCAAAATCAATGGTTGGCTTGTCAATATCGGTGGACACTACTCAATCTTTAACAGCAGCAGACTACATAAAACGAAGGGGTACATTGTTTTAATTCCCCACCCCTCCTCTTTCCAGCTATTTTCTTCTTCCTTTTTGTTCCATTTATATATGCTTCTTCTTCGCTTAATGGTGAATGCAGCAAAAGAGGCAGTTGGAGCAGAAGAAACCCCATGTGGGGGCTGGTCTGTGACAAGGTTGAGGTCTGCTGCTCATGGAACTCAGAATATTGCTGGATTGAGTTTAGGTGTTGGCCCAAAAGGTGGACTTGGTGAGCATGGTGATGCTGTATCTCGGCAGCTTATCCTCACAAAAGTATCTCTTGTTGAAAGGCGTCCAGAGAACTATGAAGTAAGATGATGAGTTTACTCAAGCTGTCGAGGTTGGAAAAAAAAAAAGAAGACAGAAGTGATATATAGATATTTAAAGTTTATATTGTTTGATTTAGGTAGTAGCCTAAGTTAGACATAACACTTTTGCATCAATAAGACTTTTGCCTATGGTGTCCCTTTAAGCATCAAGCGTAAATTGGTTCAAAATTTACTCTACAAAATTTTTGCTTGTGTCATGCTCGCTTGTGTTGCAATTATCTGCTCAACAATAAGGGATTAAGAGTCTGTTTATGTGATGGACAGAGCATAAAAGAGTTGCCGAGTGAGTTTAGCAATATGTTTTAACATCCATTGGTTATCAGCTGTCAGTGGTCACTTGTCAATTTAGATGCTTAAATCTGCTTGGCTGGAGTTTTCACTTTCTGCAGGATGTTATGCAATGGAGAAAATCTGGAAGTAGAACTTTATGCGCATTACTTTGCTAGATAGTTTTGGTTGCGGATATGTAAGATAGATAATCAGGCTGTTTTATTTCGTTTTTTGTTTTGCTTTGCTTTGTTTTGTTTTGCTTTGCTTTGCTTTGTTTTGTTTTGTTTTGTTTTGTTTTTTGTTTTTTGTTTTTTGTTTCGTTTTTTTGTTTTTGTTTTTGTTTTTTTTTTGCTTTTTGTTTTTTTGCTGAGAAAATCCTTTGCTTGTTATCTGTCTTTTTTATGACATCAGAATCATGCTATTATTAATATTTATACTGATCTTACTCTTATCGTAAGCTTCCTACATGTGTCTGTGTTTAGATGATTGCACACACGCCCGCAGATGTACCATGTACAGCTGTATGCATATGTACTGGTTGTCACACACAAACAGGACGTTTGTGTATGATTTAGGCATTTATCCATGTTGCACGTTCATTATGCATTGGCACAAATTGAATCTACAGAATTGGTTGTATCTTTAGGATTGTCCCCCTTCTTTTTGTGGGATGTGTATGTATCTACATGTGCAGGGTTGTTAGCATAATCCCCCGTAATTTATAAAAGTTTTTGCATAACCCTTTTTCATTTTCTGGTTAAAGATGAGTTAGGAAGGAAGTATCTTTCAAGAAAAGTATTTGTTAGTGTTGATTATGTCCAAATTCCATGTGATGTGCTCATTTATAATCGTGTCATATATATTGTGCATACTTGAGGAGTTAGATCAAATGTTGAGAATTGCCACTAGATGTTTGCAGGCTGTTATTGTTCGACCTTTATCTGCGGTAAGCTCACTTGTTCGATTTGCTGAGGAGCCCCAGATGTTTGCTATTGAATTCAATGATGGATGCCCTATCCACGTAAGCATTGATTAACTTCAGTTTGCAACTTTTAGTTTTTTTTTGTTTACCTTTTTTTTTTTTTTGGGTAGAGGTTCTGATCCTTATGACATGATCTGTAGGTTTATGCCAGCACATCACGTGACAGCTTACTTGCCGCAGTTCTGGATGTGTTGCAAACAGAAGTAGGTAGATGTGTTCTCTCTTGAATATTAAGGATTTTACCAACAAGCTAAATTATGTTGCTTTCAGTCAATATTTTCCGTAATACTGTATGTGTGTGTGTTTTATGATATTTACTGTTATCATTTATTACTTTCTGTGAATATGTGGTGTGGTTGACCTCTGGTTGAATTTGTGCAGTGCCAATGTGCAGTACCAGTGTTACCAAGATTGACTCTGCCTGGTCATCGTATTGATCCTCCTTGTGGTAGAGTTCATTTACAATTTGGAAAACAAGTCTCCGGTGCTGATATGGAGAGTGCAGCCATGCATTTGAAACACCTAGCTGCAGCTGCAAAAGATGCGGTTGCTGAAAATGGTTCTATTCCTGGATCAAGAGCTAAATTGTGGCGTAGAATTAGGGAGTTTAATGCGTGTATACCCTACAGTGGTGTCCCTGCTAATATTGAAGTACCTGAGGTGACATTGATGGCCTTAATAATGATGCTTCCATCTTCACCACCTCTTCTTCCGCCTGATTCCCCCCCATTGCCTCCCCCTTCACCCAAAGCAGCTGCAACAATAATGGGCTTTGTTGGATGTTTACATAGATTGCTATCTTCAAGAAGTGCAGCTTCACATGTAATGGCTTTTCCTGCTGCTGTTGGAAGAATAATGGGTTTACTCAGAAACGGTTCCGAGGGTGTTGCTGCTGAAGCTGCTGGACTTGTTGCCGTGCTAATTGGTGGTGGGCCGGGGGATACAAATTTACTAACGGACTCTAAAGGAGAGCAACATGCCACAATCATGCACACGAAGTCAGTGTTATTTGATAATCATGACTATATTGTAATTATTGTAAATAGACTGAAGCCAATGTCTGTATCTCCTTTGCTATCAATGGCTGTTGTTGAAGTTCTTGAGGCAATGATATGTGATCCACACGGTGAAACTACTCAATACACGGTTTTTGTTGAATTGTTACGCCAAGTAGCTGGTTTGAAGCGTCGATTATTTGCATTGTTTGGACATCCTGCCGAAAGTGTCAGAGAAACTGTAGCTGTGATTATGCGTACAATTGCAGAAGAAGATGCAATTGCAGCGGAGTCTATGCGTGATGCAGCATTGCGTGATGGTGCTTTGCTCAGGCATTTGATGCACGCATTTTTTCTTCCTGCTGGTGAGAGGCGTGAGGTTAGTCGACAGCTTGTCGCTCTTTGGGCTGATTCGTACCAGCCAGCCTTGGATTTGTTATCTAGAGTTCTCCCTCCAGGGCTTGTTGCTTACTTGCACACACGTTCTGATGGAAGCCCATCAGAAGAAGGTTCTCAAGATGGATCTTTGACCAGTAGAAGACGGAGGCGTTTGCTCCAACAAAGGAGAGGTCGTGCAGGGAGAGGAATAACATCTCAGGAGCATCTACCTACTGTGGTTAATTATGAAGTGGGTGACCCAGCAAAGCAAATAAGCGTTTCTGCTTTTAAAAGTTTGGATAGTTATCAAAAGTCAGCTCCAGAGGCTAGTTATGGACAGGTTTTGACAATCCAACCTTCTATTGCTCAAACCACTGAAAATTTGACTGGTGAAATTCCCTCTACAGTGGTTTCAACAAATGATAATGCTGCTGTTTTAGCTTCAGCTGGTGTTTCATCTATGAATACACATGGGACGACTGAACTAAATGCTTCAATTTCAACTGATTCTGACATCACTATGTCTGGTTTCCAGAATACAGGCCTTCCAGCTCCTGCCCAGGTTGTCGTGGAGAATACTCCTGTGGGTTCTGGCAGGCTACTTTGTAATTGGCCTGAATTCTGGCGAGCTTTTAGCCTTGATCATAATCGTGCGGACTTGATCTGGAACGAGCGTACAAGGCAAGAATTAAGGGAGGCTTTGCAGACTGAGGTTCATAAACTAGATGTTGAGAAGGAGCGTACTGAAGATATTGTTCCTGGAGGTGCTACAATGGAGACAACATCTGGGCAAGAAAGTATGACACAAATATCTTGGAACTACTCTGAGTTCTCTGTTAGGTATCCTAGTTTATCCAAAGAGGTTTGTGTTGGTCAATATTATTTGCGTTTGCTGCTTGAGAGTGGCAGTGGTGGCAGGGCCCAGGACTTTCCTTTGCGTGATCCAGTTGCCTTCTTTAGAGCTCTTTATCATCGGTTCTTATGTGATGCAGACATAGGGCTTACTGTAAATGGTGCTGTTCCTGATGAAATGGGTGCATCAGATGATTGGTGTGATATGGGAAGATTAGATGGGTTTGGAGGAGGAGGAGGCTTCTCTGTCAGAGAACTTTGTGCAAGGGCAATGGCAATTGTATATGAACAGCATTACAAGTTGATAGGTCCTTTTGAGGGCACTGCTCATATTACAGTTCTCTTGGATAGGACAGATGATAGAGCTTTGAGGCACCGGCTTCTTCTTCTCTTGAAGGTAAACTGGGATTCAGTGCTCTTTTTCCATTCTAAATAAATATTGGCTTCATATGAAGCTACATGTGTGCTATGTATCACCATATTCTGGTCTGAGAATTGGTCTAGTTGAAGCACACTGACTTATGTTGCAAAATCCTAGTTTTCTGTTGTCAGCATTCTCTTAATGTTCTGTCGTTTGCCTTCTCATATTATATAATATAATCAGCAAACGTCAAAATTTCATTAGTTTAGATTAATCTCTCCTTGTTTATGTTCGTGCTGCTTGTTGTCTTGTCTTGGGAAACTGTTATCCTCTTTTATACTATAGCCAATTGCCAGACCTAAGTTTTCTTAATGAAAAAGTGGTGTGTTCTACTGGGGTTAGTCAAAAGGACCTGATCATGGAATTCGTACATAATTGCAGTCTTTGAATGCAATAGACAATAATTACTCTACATATGTACTAAGAGATTTTAGTACTGTTAAAAAAAAAGACAATAATTTGCGTTAAATTGCAGGCTTTAATGAAGGTCTTATCAAATGTTGAGGCTTGCGTTTTGGTTGGTGGGTGTGTATTAGCTGTTGATCTGCTGACTGTGGTTCATGAAGCATCAGAAAGGACCGCTATTCCTTTGCAGTCTAATCTGATTGCTGCTACTGCTTTTATGGAACCACTTAAGGAATGGATGTTTATAGACAAGAATGGAGCAGAAATTGGACCCGTGGAGAAGGATGCTATAAGAAGATTCTGGTCAAAGAAGGCAATTGATTGGACGGCACGATGCTGGGCTTCGGGGATGGTAGATTGGAAGAGGTTGCGGGATATTCGTGAACTACGTTGGGCATTATCTGTTCGAGTTCCAGTTCTCACTCCAGCTCAGGTGATGTACTTTATACATGTAACTTAATACTGGTATTCAACATACTTGGCAGCATGGTTGCTGTGGTTTATGGTTTGGTTCTATACATGTTTTGGACTGCAGTTGCACCTCTTTCTGGTTATGCTTACGAGTCTTGTTCATTCAATAATTATTGTTAATATGGAAAGAGTTGATTTTTCTGTTCAGGTCCCAGAAAGCAGCTGGGATCTTTAATTCTTAACTGTCATTCTATGTGCTAGATAAGGTTGCATTTTATACAGTTACGAATTTCTCTTATGCAGAAGCATTTTTCGCTCTTTTTTTGCTGTTATACTTTTGGATGATGCATCTAACATGTTAACTTTTGAATTCAGGTGGGAGAGGCTGCATTATCCATATTACATAGCATGGTATTTGCGCATTCAGATTTAGATGATGCAGGAGAGATAGTTACTCCAACTCCTAGGGTGAAACGGATCTTGTCAAGTCCACGTTGCCTTCCACATATTGCACAGGTGATTTGCAGACTTTAATTAATGTATGGACTTTAATTCATGTTAGTGCTAACCAGTTCTATTTTTCTGATAGTTGTTCTGTTATACTTTTCTTATTAAAAAAAGCAACTGATTGATCAAATGTTAGGAATATTGGGTCTTTCTTTGTTTTTTACTGTGGATATAGGATACGTTATTTTTCTTAGTTTCTCAATCTTATTTTCCCAATAAATTTAGGCTATGCTTTCTGGGGAACCAAGTATTGTGGAGGCTGCCTCTTCTTTGCTGAAAGCTAATGTTACTAGAAACCCAAAGGCCATGATTCGTCTATATAGCACTGGTGCATTTTATTTTGCTCTGGCATACCCTGGATCAAATCTCCTTTCAATTGCCCAACTCTTCTCTGTAACTCATGTCCATCAAGCGTTTCATGGCGGTGAGGAAGCTGCGGTATCATCTTCATTGCCGCTGGCAAAGCGTAGTGTTTTGGGTGGCCTTCTTCCTGAATCCTTGTTGTATGTATTGGAGCGTAGTGGTCCAGCTGCATTCGCAGCTGCAATGGTTTCTGATTCTGATACCCCAGAGATTATATGGACTCACAAAATGCGAGCTGAAAATCTAATTTGTCAGGTACTTAAGAACTTTAGATACTGCAAACACTCTCGTGCATTATATTAAGTATGCTGTACAGCATTAAAACGTAGTTTTGACATATTTTCTTACAGCTTTAATTGTAAACTGGAACTTCTTCCCTCCCTCACAGGTCTTGCAGCATCTTGGTGACTTCCCCCAGAAATTGTCACAGCACTGCCATACTCTGTATGAATATGCTCCTATGCCACCAGTGACGTATCCGGAGCTACGAGATGAAATGTGGTGTCACCGTTATTACCTGCGGAATTTATGTGATGAAATTCGGTTTCCGAATTGGCCTATTGTTGAGCATGTTGAGTTTCTGCAGTCATTACTGGTAATGTGGCGTGAAGAGTTGACAAGAAGGCCCATGGATCTCTCTGAAGAAGAAGCTTGCAAGATATTAGAAATATCCTTGGAAGATGTATCTAGTAATGATGGCAGTAAGAAGCATTCCTTAGAAATTGGTGACGAGGTATCAAGCATATCTAAGCAGATTGAGAACATTGATGAAGAGAAACTTAAACGACAATATAGAAAACTTGCCATGAAGTACCATCCTGACAAAAATCCTGAAGGAAGGGAAAAGTTTCTTGCTGTGCAGAAAGCTTATGAGCGCCTTCAGGTAAATTTGGTCCAGAGTGTTTAATCTAAATTGTACTTGCCAAAGTCTCTAAGGTGTGTTTGTATGGTACCAAAGGATGGATATTTACTTAAAAATCTCTAGGAATTTTACCCTAAATTAACTGGTTTTGTGTGTGTGTGTGTGTGTGCGGAAAATATCAGTTGGGTACCCCGTGGTTTAGCACTTTATCAAAATAGGTTCCCATGTTCTTGGGAAATCCTGTTTGGTCACCCTGTCATTTAAGCTGTATCCGGGACTGGGTGCTCCATGCCCATTTTTTGGGACATAAAATGACGGTTTTCCCTTCCCATATGTGTGCGTGTGTATTTTCTCTAATAGGCCTGTGGTTGATATATTGCACCTTGAATTAATTTGATGTTGACATTATCTACATTATAGATCTTTTTGCTTGCTGTGTTCCTTAATCCATATCTTGTGTCTTTTGAACTTTGAGGGATCTTTTTTGTGTTTTTGTGCGTCTATGCTCATCCTTTTTTTCTTACAATTGCAGCAATGCAATGATCTTCTGTAGTGATAGTAATATACATCTTGTGACTGACTGGAAATGGTTTCCTAATGGTAAAATAAAAAACTCTGAGCTGTATGTGGTAAATCTTCTAATATATCGAATACATAAAAAAAAAAAAAAACAAAAAAAAAAGAAAAGAAAAGAGCTGTCGAGTTCTAGTTTCAGGTATCCAGAAAAAATAAGTTCCACTTTTAGCTTGTTTCAAGTTTTCTTACCCTCTAAGTATGATTGTTACAGGCCACCATGCAAGGCTTGCAAGGTCCTCAGCCTTGGCGGTTGTTACTTCTGTTGAAAGGGCAGTGTATCTTGTACAGGCGATATGGAGATCTGCTGGAGCCATTTAAATATGCTGGTTATCCCATGTTGCTCAATGCAGTTACTGTTGACCAGGATGATAGCAATTTTCTTTCCTCGGATAGAGCACCACTCTTGGTTGCAGCCTCAGAGCTTATTTGGCTAACGTAAAATTCTTGTGTCAGCCGTTTGATTTTTCTGGTTTCATTTGTATTGACATAATCAGCCGTAACTTTCTGTGATTTTTTCATTTTTTTAGGTGTGCATCGTCTTTGTTAAATGGTGAAGAACTTGTAAGGGATGGTGGGATTCAACTTATTGCTAATCTTCTTTCACGTTGTATGTGCGTAGTTCAGCCAACTACTCCTGCAAATGAACCAGCGGCCATCATTGTTACAAATGTGATGCGGACTTTTTGTGTATTGAGTCAGTTTGAGAGTGCAAGGGCTGAAGTACTTGAATATTCTGGACTGGTTGATGACATTGTGCACTGTTCTGAACTTGAGCTTGTACCTGCAGTAGTTGATGCTGCTCTCCAGACTATTGCCAATGTTTCTGTGTCCTCTGAATTGCAGGATGCCTTAATAAAGGCTGGGGTCTTATGGTAAGTAGCTTATTTTCTTAGATTCTTCTTATTGGCTTGCATGTTTGGTCTATTAATTCTAATAGTTGTTCTCTCGATCTCCTCTAGTTGATTTGTCTAAATATCCTGTAAGAACAACCACTTATTATCTGCAATTGTTTCTGGTAATTATTTATCTGCAATTAACGGATGGTATGTATAGTTATTTACAAATACAACAGCTCCTGCATTATTGTATTGAGGTCTCAACTTGTTGTGTAAATTTGGTTTATTTAGGTACCTTTTACCCTTGCTGCTCCAATATGACTCAACAGCAGAGGAATCTGATACGACAGAGTCACATGGTGTGGGAGCTAGTGTACAAATAGCGAAAAATATGCATGCTGTGCGTGCATCCCTGGCCCTATCACGTCTTACTGGTTTGTGCAGTGATGAGAATTCAACACCTTATAATCAGGCTGTAGCTGATGCCCTCAGAGCTTTGCTGACTCCTAAACTTGCAAGTATGTTAAAGGATCATGTACACAAAGATCTGTTGTCCAGATTGAACACCAATCTTGAGTCTCCTGAGGTATTTTTTTTTCCTAATATATTTTAGCGTTTTTTGTTGGTAAAATATACAGGTGCTTGTTAATGTTGTTGAATGGTAGGATGTTCATCCGCCTGCTTTAGGGACAAATTTTAAGTGAACTCTGGATTTTCATCGGCAACTTTCTTGTAAAATTTCATATCTTCTATCTTATTAAAACTATAAAGTTTTCAGCTACTATTGTTTCTGTGTGATATAACACTGCATTGAACGCTGAAGATTTATAGATAAGGGTTGAGAAAAGGTCGTGAATCTAATGGTACTTAGCTCTAGGAGATCGTGTGTATCACTTTAACAGTTGGCATCGTCCAGTGGCATGGTTCCATGAGCTATGTCCAGACATATGGTCAATTGATATGCATAAAATTAGTTATTGCAAGGTGTTCATTATCTTCTTGCATGACAGAAAATACTATATGGATATCTCATGAGCTTCATTCAGCTTTTTCTTTTTCAACTCTATGTGGTTGTAGATTATCTGGAACTCTTCAACACGAGCAGAACTCTTGAAATTTGTGGATCAGCAGCGTGCAAGTCAGAGTCCTGATGGTTCATATGACTTGAAAGAGACACTTGATTTTATGTATAAGGCGCTATCTAAAGAACTCTATGTTGGCAATGTTTACTTGAGGGTCTACAATGATCAGCCAGAATTTGAGATCAGTGAACCAGAGACTTTCTGTGTTGCTCTGGTTGATTTTATCTCATATTTGGTGCGCAATCCAAGTGCTGCAGATTCTGGTGTCCAGGAAAAAACAAATCTTAGCGGCTCATCTGATGAGACTTCTGACCATCCCAATGATGTTGCTGGCGGGCTAGTTAGTGGACAGAATCCTGATGATTCTTTGTCCGAATCTGCTGGACATTTGGCAGAGAAAGAAGAATTTGAATTGGTTAAGAACCTCAGATTTGCACTGACCTCTCTTCAGGTATGTTGCTTAGTTATATATAGATTGTCCATTCTATGATGTCCTCTCTTTTATTTTATTTTATTTTATTTTTATTTATTTATTTATTTATTTTTAAAGATAAGAAGTTTGTCTCTTCATTTGCAGAACGTACTCACAAGCAATCCAAATTTGGCATCAATATTTTCTACGAAAGACAAACTATTGCCACTTTTTGAATGCTTTTCTGTGACTGTGGCATCAGAAAGTAACATTCCTCAGCTTTGTCTTAGCGTGTTGTCACTCTTGACAAAGCATGCTCCCTGCTTGGAGGCCATGGTTGCAGATGGATCTAGTCTTCTTCTTTTGTTACAAATGCTGCACTCTTCCCCAAGTTGTCGTGAAGGTGCTCTTCACGTTCTTTATGCATTGGCAAGCACTGCTGAACTTGCTTGGGCAGCTGCCAAGCACGGTGGAGTAGTCTACATTCTTGAGCTTCTGCTACCTTTGCAGGGTAAAGAATTTTTATTCTCTTTATTTATTTATTTATTTTTTTCTCAAGGTTAGAGTTTGCTGATAGAACTGTTCTTGCGCAGAAGAAATTCCCTTGCAGCAAAGAGCTGCGGCAGCCTCTTTGTTAGGGAAGCTTGTTGGACAACCAATGCATGGGCCGAGAGTTTCTATAACACTAGGAAGGTTTCTTCCTGATGGATTGGTATCAGTTATTCGGGATGGTCCTGGTGAGGCTGTAGTTGCTGCCCTTGAGCAAAGTACAGAAACACCAGAACTTGTATGGACACCAGCAATGGCAGCTTCTTTATCTGCACAAATTTCAACTATGGCGTCAGAGTTATACCGTGAACAGAGGAAAGGTCGTGTCCTTGACTGGGATGTCCCTGAGCAGGCATCTGGTCAACAAGAGATGAGAGACGAACCACAGGTATCACCTAGTTTTATTTTTATTTTTTATTTTTATAGATTTTATTGCATCTTCTTGTTCAAATTGATTTAATTTCAAAGTGCATGCAGGTCGGTGGAATCTATGTTAGGTTATTCTTGAAAGATCCTAAATTTCCTCTTAGAAATCCAAAGAGATTCTTGGAAGGACTACTTGATCAGTATTTACAATCAATTGCTGCCAGCCATTATAACTCGCAAGCTGTTGACCCAGAACTTTCTTTGCTTCTTTCCGCGGCTTTGGTTTCATTATTGCGAGTGCACCCTGCACTTGCAGATCATGTTGGGTATCTTGGATATGTGCCCAAGCTTGTGGCTGCTGTGGCTTATGAAGGAAGACGAGAAACAATGTCATCGGGTGAGGTGAGCAATGGCAATTATGCAGACAGAACGGATGAACCTGAGGACGGATCAACACAACCTGTACAAACACCACAAGAACGTGTACGCCTTAGCTGTTTACGTGTCTTACATCAACTTGCAGCTAGTACTACGTGTGCTGAAGCTATGGCAGCAACTAGTGCAGGAACACCTCAGGTAGGTCACATATTATTCGTAATTTCACGTCCTATACGGTTTCCCATGCATTTAATCAATCTGCTTTTGCACATTTCTTCATTTTTGGAAGATTAAAGAATTACTGAATTTTACATGACTACCTGACAGAAATAATACTATTTTGGAATTCACCTCTCTCTCTCTCTCTCTCTCTCTCTCTCTCTCTCTCTCTGACTTGATTTAATTAAAACATATCATCAAATGGTGTTGTTGATTCAGTCGTAAGATCTCATACTCAACATTCAATCTCACGCGAATAATACGTTCTTTTATCTTCTTTTTTATATGCTTCAGGTTTGTTTTTGTGCTATTCTGCATATCAGAGTATCTGCAAGTTCTACTAGTAATAAATCCTCCATTAAGAGACAATAATAAGTAGTTGATCTTGATTCTTTTCATAGAGCATTCTCCATAGATATTACTTTCCAATGGGCTTAGTCATTTTTAATGCTGGTGTCTTTTTATACTAATCCTCTTCTTTGCCCTTGTTTATTTTGTTTTTAGGTTGTTCCTCTTCTGATGAAAGCTATAGGGTGGCAAGGTGGAAGTATACTAGCACTTGAGACACTTAAACGTGTTGTGGTTGCTGGAAATCGAGCTAGGGATGCACTTGTTGCACAAGGACTCAAGTGAGTAACATTCATTATCATGTGTATGAGCGAACAAGTAATAGAGGGGTTGAACACCTGTAAAGGCATGCATATATCCTCTTTCGAACTTAAAATGTTTTCTGATAATGTATACTCATGGGAGTTACTACATGGGGCAGGGTGGCAAATATGCTTTGATTCAGAATAATTTTACAATAAATTATTTAAAAAATTTATCTTCTGTTCTGTGCAATGATAATATGAACATGAACCTTGTAGGGTCGGCCTTGTTGAAGTGCTGCTTGGCCTTCTGGATTGGAGAGCTGGCGGAAAGAATGGTCTTTGCTCTCAGATGAAGTGGAACGAATCTGAATCATCGATTGGCAGGGTGCTTGCAATTGAGGTTAGAAAACATTCACATTTAGAGTGCCATGCTAACTGTAAAAGAAAAAAGGCGCCATGTTTACTTCTTTCTGATGTTATGGTAATTGTTTCCTAAATTCATAATTTCTCACATCACATCATCAATTCTCTCATCATAATTGACATTGTTCTTTTTTGTTTTCTATTTCTCCTTTTTTCTGCAATTTCTTTTAGAATAGGAGGTTATATGGCTAGAATTTAAAGTTAAGTTTCTCCAAATACTGTACTTTGCCAACTAGCTATCTTACACTTGTTTCCAAAAATGGGAGTTTTATGAATTACAGTTGCCGGTTATTGTCTGCAGATTGGGAGACTTTGTCTTGACAGTATCTTTCATGTTAGGAAATTTAACAGCATATAATATAAGGAAAAATGGATTTTTATATTTTGTGCTTGACTTCTTTACCTCTTCAAACGCTTTTTGGTTGCACACAAGTTCTGTTAGGACTTCTTTATACCTTCCCCTCCTCAATTTGTATCCGTTTTTATTTCTTCATTTGATCAATAAAAAATTGTTCCTAAATATTATGAATCCAGGTTTTGCATGCATTTGCAACGGAGGGAGCCCACTGCACTAAAGTTCGTGATATATTAGATGCCTCAGATGTAAGTATAAATCTAGCCTATGAATTTTGCATGAGTGCTTATATTATTGATGTTCTATTCATTTTTTTTTAATAGTTTTTAATCTACTAGCCTGAATGACTATATCCATTAAAGGCCTTTCTCAATATATGCGAGTTCTTGAATATATGAAATCAATGCAAGTTCACATTTTAGTCTTGGGATTTTTTTTTTCCCCCCAAGGTTGAACTACTTATAAAATTGTGAGCCGTAGTCCCGTTTAGTTCCTTTCTTTTTACGTAAAAATTAGCTTCAACTTCAAACTGAGTACAGAATAGACCTACAATTTTCAAATTTTGCTGATGAAATTGTTGTTATTCTGTTATTGACAGGTTTGGAGTGCGTATAAAGACCAGAAGCATGATCTCTTCCTCCCTTCAAGTGCTCAATCTGCTGCCGCTGGAGTAGCGGGGCTAATCGAGAATTCATCATCGAGACTCACTCATGCCCTTACAGCTCCTCCATCACAGCCTAGTTTATCGAAACCTCCTGCTTCAACGACATCTAACTCCAACGGAAGACCAGATCAGCTTTCGTAGTACACGGAATATAGAGATATGGTAATGAGGCAGTTGCTGAAGCTGCATAAAATACTCTGTATAGCACACTGTACAGTTTTATCACTTTTTTTCCCCCCGTCTGCTCATACTTTCACATGTGAGTAGCTTTTTTGATTCGTATAAGAAAAGGGAAAAGAGGAGAGCCATTCGTTTACATGTAAAGATTACTTTGTGCCTTGTACATTAAGTAAGCAGTTGCCAATTTGCTATATAAAAGAAGTGAGGTGATTTTGTGTGATTTCATCGTGGCAACTTTTCTTTCTTATGTTGCATGTCTTTCCTGAAAATTGTCTGTAATTGGCTTTTGCATTTTAATAAACTTTGACGAATTTCTTAAGGTAGAATTCATACATTTTGTCTTTGCCTTCATCTTCCTTTTCTTCTCCTCATGGAGTTATGGACCAATGCAATTATACTCATAAAAGCTTTAAGCGGACCTTTTTATCTCTCTCATTAAGTTGCATTTTGAAATATTCATAGAAGATTTGTAAATGCAATAAAGCGAGAACGTATTTTTTTGTCTTCGAAATGGAAAATATTTTAAGTAGCTTAATAATAATGTTTTTAACGACATTAAATTTTAAGTTTTGTTAAATAGCAACACAATTAAGTCATCAATTCCAGTCTTATCACACCTTACAAAGAAAAAAAAAAAAAAAAAAAAAAAACTTATCTTTATTATCATAATTTGACAGAGACTTGTGCAACTCTGTAATATATTACAAAGAGTTCTTACCGGGAAAGGATGGTAATCTATTAGTACATAGCAAAAATTAAAGTATTGAGCGTACTAACCAATATTTCTAAGGCCGGTAATTCGAGTAGCGACACGACGACACGACTCGAAATCTGCATGAAGTTAGTGGATTTAGATTTACTATAAATGAATTTGGGTCATTATCGAGTTTACACAATTAACACGATTAATAAATGAGTTGGATTAAGATTGACCTCCTGACACGAAATGACACGATTAACTATGTGTGTTATTTACAATATAATGATATGTGATATAACATGAAAGTTTATGTGACATATTAAATATAAATAATGTGAATTTTAATATTTATAGGTAAAATTCATTTATTTTTCTTAAAAGAAAAGATAAATTGACTAATAAACATGTTAAATATGTATAAACCGTGTTAAATAATGCATTATTATAATAGTTATTTATTCAATATATTAATTTAAACGGGTTATACAGCTTGATACAAATAACACGATTAATAAATGAATCGTGTTTGGGTTGACATTCTAACACATTTAATAACCAAATCTTATTTGAATTGATATTTTCTGACACAATTAATAAACGATGTGACACAAAAACGATTCACTAATAAAAATTACCACCGTTAAATATTTCCAACGAGCCATTGTCCCACAAAAATAATAATAAATATAATAAAAGAACCGTTGCCTCAATTTCCATTATATTAGACCATCTCCAAGTTTTAAATGTCTTCCAAAACTGTCATAGCTACTAGCACTTGGAAATAAATGGGGATGTCATCGAGAATGTAAAATCAAGAAAATTAAATATCCTGCCTTTTATCGGGACATGGAATCCCATTTCTCAATGCATTCACAAGGAAACAAGTCAACAATATTACACCCTATTAGATATTTAGATGTCTATTTTATCATGTTGAATGTCAAATTTTTTTTTTTTTTTCAATAAATGAATGTCAGTGTTACATGACCATCGCCTTTGTATATCACAATTCACGAAGCACTAGACGATTATGGAGATTAGTGTTGGTTACTCAATTCAATCAAAAAAATACAAGGGCGGGAAGCTTATAAATACCTAGCTTACCTAACTCTTGCAACCCCAAAAACAGAGGAAGAAAACAATCATAGAGGTAGAAAAGAGAAAGGTATACCATTCTCCTAGCATTCAATTAGAATCAACAAAAAAGTGAAAATGAGAATCAACAAGAAGATCTTGGTGTTTTGCATGGTGACGGTCTCATTAGCCGTGGCATCGATGGGAACTATGGCGGACGACGAGAAGGATTGTGCCGACCAGCTCGGAAACCTTGCGTCTTGCATTCCATTTGTGAGCGGCACCGCCAAAAAGCCGACGCCGGAGTGCTGCGAAGACACCCGGAAAGTGAAGGAAACCAAGCCCAAGTGCTTGTGTGTTCTCATCAAGGAGAGTACTGACCCTTCCGTGGGCCTCCCTATCAACACCACTTTGGCTCTTCAAATGCCCTCGGCTTGCAACATTGACGCCAAAGTCTCTGATTGCCCTAGTAATGTCTCACATTAGTAACACTCCTTTGTTAATGCAAAACCAATTATGTCATTATTAGAAAATTGCCATTAAGTTTGATGCATAGAACTTCCATGAACAATACTAAGGGGCACCAGCAGCCATTAACAGAGAGTGTATGAGCCACATATGGGACCCACACTATTACTTGTGATACTAACACCAATGCTTACCCCACGCATTTTTCAACTTGTAGAATCTCAATGCATTCTCACAAAACAAAATTGTAGCATAAAGGTTTTGAATGAAAATGTAGGACAAACACATACACTAATAAAATATTGCTTGAAAATTTACATGCATTGTAGTAATTTTGTTGATGTTGGTATAATACATATTGTTTTCAGGTATATTAAATCTCCCACCAAACTCTCCTGACGCCAAGATTTTCAGCGAAGCAGATCCAGATTCCACTACGTCCTCAACAACCGATTCACCAAAAACTTCAGTTTCTACTTCATCAGGCTCGGCATCACCGTCATCTTCTTCATCTTCGTCATCTGGGTCCGATTCAAAGCCAGCCCCAAACAGCAACGATGGAGAAAAATCCAAGTTAATTGAGACAGGAACTTTGTTGGTGGTGATGATGGTTTCTACGGCGTTGATGTGCGCTTGACGAAATAATTTCCAAAAATGTGGTTATTCTGGTTCTTACCAGATTGTTACCCTTTTGGGATTTTATCACAACAATAATAGGCAGGGATTATTTGTCTTTGTAAGTTTGCTAGGTTCTCAATAAGTACAAAATTAAAAAAAAAAAAAAAAATAGAAAGTTTCAAGTTTTAGTTAATTACTTTTTGTGAGGAAGTGGCCCTGCCATTTGTATCAGTACTACAAAAAAACTCTTTCGAGAATACAATGTTTCAGAGAGAGATTAATTTGCTGGGCTATAGTATCCAAAAACAAGGTTGAAAGTGACCTAGTTAAGCTATTAAAGTTTCTTTTGTGTAAAAAAAAAAAAAAAAAAAAAAAAAAGTTTTTTTTGCTGGGCTATATTTTTCAGGAATCTCTAATTTTCGAGAATACAATGTTTCAGAGAGAGATTAATTTGCTGGGCTATAGTATCCAAAAACAAGGTTGAAAGTGACCTAGTTAAGCTATTAAAGTTTCTTTTGTGTAAAAAAAAAAAAAAAAAAAAAAAAAGTTTCTTTTGCTGGGCTATACTTTTCAGGAATCTCTAATTTGTATTTGTTATGCTTCATTATTTGCTTATATTGCATAATAATTAACGGTTTTAGATTTCTGTGTGTAGGGAGGAGTCCTTTATTTTACTAATACACCTTGTAAAACATTGGTTGCCTCCGTATAACACTAATCTGAAAACTGCACAGAATATTCCAATCAAACAGACAAAAGGAGATATAAAATGAGGGTAAGTCTTTAAGTGTTAATAAAATAATATTAACATATTATGCAACCGCCTTTATTTTACCTCGTATTTAAAATTTAAGGATTTGTACGTGGAGGGATCATAGATATTATGCATACTTTTATGTTTACTACATTTGGAAGGTACATGATTTATAAGATTTTCTGAACTAGAATATAATAATCAGTTGAGACTTGTGTTCTAAAAGCAATAGGCTAATAATGCGTTACTTGTTGTCTCGCTTTGCAGATAATGAGGGTGCTATGAGCGGCCATATATATAGGGAGGGAGGGAATTAAGTGCGTGAAAAGGGAACAGAACAGAACCACAGCGGTGGCGATGGTCTTATTTTTTCAATTAAGGCTTGTCATAGCATGCTCATATATGCTTATGCTTAGGCATGGTTCATTTCACCGATTCAATTTTAAAATTTGAGTTTTGCTACAGTAAAAAACTCTAAAAAATAATCATTTAATTTTTTTACTATAATTAAATTCTCACATAAAGTCACATATTAACTCGAATTAAAAACTCAAATTAACGAACTAAACAAGCCATTAGTTTATGATTTGATTCTCCCTGTAATTGCTTTATTTCTTTTGTACTTTAGTTTCATCCCTGTAATTGCGATTTTTCTGTGACGCGCACGTAGCACTTAAATATTGCACTTGTGCAGCTACCCGCGCCTAAAGTAGTGTTGCAAGCCATTTTGTTTTCACCTTTTTCTTATTTTCCACTTTGATTTGGCTCCACAACTTCATTAGAGTTTTGTTGTGGGAGATATTCTTTCGGATATTCTATGGAGTGGGTGCCTTCTTAGGCCTTTTCCCCTCCTTTCTTTTGTAGTTCTCGCGTGTTTTGCGCTCTTTCAATATATGCAGTCGTTTAACCAAAATTGTCCTATTATTACCTTCAAAAGGCAACCAAAAAAAAAAAAAAATTGTCCTATTTTTTGTTGTGCTTGCTATTGTGTTCATCATTATTAGTTGTGTGCTCACCGTTATTTGCGGAGTCACATGCATGAAAAATATACGCTTTCAAGGTCATAAGATTCTTAATAGACAATTTCATATGGGAGATTTAACGTTCATTATTTCGACCAAATTAAGGATTCGATGATGAATAACGAGTAAATTAAGGATTTGATCATTATAACTAACTTTGTTATTTGACTAATACTTCAAATTGAGGATTTGATCATGATAATTAACTTTGTTATTGATCATGATAATAACTTTGTTAAGTTGACCAAGTTAGATCTTTAGTATTAATATCCGAATCTTAGAACTAATACTTCAGTCATGTTTTCACAGTGCAATAGGCCACTTAAATAATTATCATATATCATGTATATATTATGATTCATATTGAAGAAGGTGTAATTCGTTGTATTATAGGCTTTAGCTATGTAAAGACATATAGTACTTCAATGTTCTCTCTGCTCAATGTTCTCTCTGCGGGAGTTTGATTCCTCAATGTGATCAACTTAAACAAACTCTACTCATCCTAGTTTAATTGTTAACCCTTGTTTATTATCTAGTCAAAACGATTTATTACTTTGTCTGCTAGCTTCATCTTCTTTATTAACTTCTCACACTAAATTTCTGCTTAGTAATTCAATTGGAATAAATATTTTAACAGTTACTCTAATATTTATCCATCAATGAGTATTATTATTTTAACCGTAAGATATTAATCTGATAGTTATAATTAATTAGATAGTTAATAAAAAAATTTATAACAATTAATGAGATTGATTCTTATCACACCACATCGTTAAATTTTTATATTTAAAGTGACCATTAATAGAACGTAACAATTAAAAATTCGTACCATTATTATGAAAGTAACGTTCTAAATAAAATGCGGTTACTAACCGCCGGTTAGCCTGGAAAATGAAAAACTCCAAAAGATGCGATAAAATAGGAAAACGACAGAACCTAATATGTGGAAAAGGAAAGTTACAGGATAAACGTCAACAGCCTAAAAAGAACATCCATTTTGAAAATTCGAGATCATCATTAAAACAAGAGCAACAATAAAGAACGACAACCCTTAACTACATAAATGTAAGCGACAACAAACCACATAACGACAATAAGTAAAAAAGGAAACGACAATGAATAAAACAATAAATACGAAAATATGACATTATCGAGTTGATAAACGCATTTAGGCGAATGACATCAACAGGTAAAACTAGGGGAACAAAAATTCTTACGATAGCCTGAGGAAAAAGCAATTAAAATAAAAGTGACTTAAGAAAACGACAATAAAATGGAAAAGCCATATAATCTGGATTGGCGGATGGCATAATAATACACGAATAACTACAGTCAAGTACTAGGCAAAGACAAAAACTTTAAATGAGATTGAGAAAACTAGAAGATTTTGAAAAACGACAATAAAGTTTGAAGCTATAGGCCCGTTTAGTTCGATGATTCGAGTTTTTAATTTAAGTTGAGATGTGATTTTATATGTGAGCTTTTTATTATAATAAAAATGTTAAATGTGACTATTTATGAGAGCTTTTTATTATAACAAAACTTGAATTTTAAACTCGAATCAGTGAAATAAATAGGGTCTATATATAACATACTCAAAAGCACGTCAAAATATTGGAGGCATCTTTCTTTTTGGCATTTTAATTCTTTTTTCTTTTGTTGTATATCTACTTAATAAAAAGGAAAATTAAGTTCATGACAAAGAAGTTGGGGCCCACAAAATGTAGATTATAAATTTAAGTCTCGTTCATTTCACCGATTCAAATTTTGCTATAGTAAAAAGCTTTCAGAAACAGTCACATCTAACTTTCTTCTTCTTATTTGACTTGAGGCTTGAGCAATATCTCTCTTCTTCTTCTTCTTCTTATTTGACTTGAGGCTTGAGCAATGCCAAGTTGCGAATCGTGAATGTCACATAATCGCTCACAAAGAAGATTTTTTTAATTAAATATTGATGAATATATATATATATATATATATATATATCATGATTTCAAAACCATACTATATATGAAGCATCATCGGCCACATGACTTAGCAATTCATAATTAATATTAGCATGTGGACCACTTCTACCTTTAAGAACAACTTGCATGCACATATAAGCTCACTAAAATGGCAAAGCCAAGAAAACTTGTTTAATTTGATAATCTTAGTACGTACGTAGTAATTCACTATCCTTTTCTTGATGAAGAAGACGTTTATATATATATATGTGTGTGTATATATATGTGTGAGTATATGTTCATAAGCTTTTTGGAAAACATAAATATGCAAATACAATCACAGCGTATACTGTATGCGCATTTAGTACACAAATTCTTAGTAATTTTAAGCACAATTTAATTATATTAATTCCTTGGAATTCCTAATAATAATAACTTGCAAAATTTGTCATGCACATGCGCAGTCACATTCAATTTTGGCAGCTAATTTACAGCTTATAATTCACGTGTTTTCGTTACCAATATTAATGAAAAACAAAGATAATTTCCTTAGCCATTTTGCTAGTTACCTGAACGTTTGCATTTTCCATATATACTAAGGCAATAATTCTGAAAATGCATGCACACTTTACTTTTGCTATATGTTTGCGTGAGAGAGAGAGTTTCATGAATATTGTCAATTTGCTATGGCTATTTTTGCATGTGTATGTTACATATACGTCAATTGGTTAAAGCATTTTGAAGTAAAATTGAAAAGTATACATTACCAAAATGTATGCGCAAGCTTC
Organism: Morus notabilis; assembly: GCF_000414095.1. Taxonomy (NCBI): domain Eukaryota; kingdom Viridiplantae; phylum Streptophyta; class Magnoliopsida; order Rosales; family Moraceae; genus Morus; species Morus notabilis. The sequence continues at coordinate 484,804 of NW_010357688.1, forward strand.
ATATATATTTCAATTCTTGATCGTGCCTAAGGGACCACTATGTCAATTCTATAATTTATTTTCTTGTTTTCTCTTTCTTTTTTTTTTTTTTTTGAAGATATAATTGATTTCAATTGCTTTTAATTGTTCAAAAAAAAAAAAAAGCTTTAAAATTGTCACACCAGCAAATTGCACATTTCATGGTTGAAAGTTTAGAATCCAAGCAGAGCACGGCAACGAAACTACAAATGCAATGATATGTACTTTTCATTTATGTCATTATTTTCATGAAATAGACTTCCACGTTCTTCTTCAAATTAATTCAAAGTACATTAATATAATTTATTTAAAAATAAAGTACATACATATAAACTCATCCCCAGATCCACCCCCAAAATCGGAAAATAAAAATGAGAAAAACCGTGTACGTTTACTTTTTTTTTTTTTTTTGAGAAAAAAAAAAACCGTACACTTACTTGTTCAAACAAATATAGTAAGTAGAAAAAAAAAAGAAAAAAAATGAGACAAATACATTTTTAGAGTGCATGAATTTAGAATTTTACAAGTTACTTTTGATTAATATCTTTTTAGTTAAATAACTACATTAATTAAAAGGTATTAATAAAAAATAAACGGTAAAAATCAAGTCTCATACACTCAAAACTAAATTCGGTCATTTTTTCGAAATTAAAAACATGTTCATATTTTATATATACAATTTTTTTTTTAAATCGTAGGTACCATTACAATTAATTAGAAATGACTATTTCTAGAAAAAAAAAAATAGAAATGGCTATTTTTCAGCCAAAAGAAGAGAAAATATTTTATTATTTTTGAAAAAAAAAAATAGAAGTATAATTTGACCGTTGATCAGCAGCTACATAAGCGGTGACCCATCATAAGTATTCAAAAGAATTTTCTTTCAGACATTCATCGCCACTTGTATTTTTGGCCTGCCTCTCATAAAACATTGATAACTTTTTGAAAAGGTAACCCAAGAAGAAAAACAAAAACAAAAATCAGAGCAATTTAGAACGCTAGATGTATTATCCAACATTGGAAATGAATTTTAATATGCATGCATATCCAATTTTACTGACTGTAGAAAGGATTATCCAAATGCGTTTTTTTTTTTGAAAAGCAAAGGGGCTTTTAGACTAATATATATGTATGTTAGTATATATATATTTATATATATATATATGTGTGTATGTTTGTGTGTATATATATATATATATATATTTATATAAATATATGTATACACACACGTACGCACGAATAGATGACCTTATAATTAATTATCACGACGTTGATCAATCACTAAAATCGCTTGTGTGAATTTGGTTATTACTTATATTAGACATAGAAATCCACATCAGTTGCGAAGGGAAATTGAGTTAGTTCCTCAAATAATTAGCAAGGTAATAAATGTAGTTATAAACACGCTTGTGTGAAACTGATCTAAATCCAAGCAATAATAGTAATATAATAAAAAATAATAATAACTGATCTTCTTAAAAACTTGATAATTGCAGGAATTTTGGAAGTTTCTGTGTTTCGCTTTTAATTCTCAGAGCAAGTGCTTACACATTCCGGTCAATATCAAGCTTATATTGGGCACTGCACCACTTGCCCTTACGATCTTCATAGATATCTGATAGTGCCCTCCATCATTTCCATGAAGAAGACAATAACCTTCTATATGTGATATCATAATATACATACATATACGTGTATATATATATATATATATATATACACATTTATGAATGTATGTTTCTATATGTGATATCATAATATACATACATAGATATATGTATATATATATATATATATACATTTATGAATGTATGTATATGTAGTCGCGTGTCGATCTGCCGATCTAGAGATCGTGCAAAAAGAAAATAATAGTCACAAAATATGAAGAATAGTGGGGATCTAATGTCAAATCCTTTCTTTATTGGTGACCTAAACGATGGAAATTTTGAACTACAAGTGACCAAATTAACCAATAGAAGGAAAAGATCCCGACGAATTAATGATTTTTCTAAACCAAGGTAGTTGCACTGCATGGATATATACATAACTTCAACGTATTGATTTTTATTTTTGGAAATTTTGACCTCGTTTGGTAATGTTTTATCTAGTCAAAAGAAAATTTACCAATTGCGTTAAAGAAAAAGGATAAATTATTTTTTTTTTCCTGCTCTTCACATGGGTACGTGTGAGTTGGTTTTGGGGACAATTAGGATTAATCTTTACAATTACCCCCATCTTCATTTTATGCCTTTGGCCTTAATTTGCATACAATTTTACCTCTTTTGGCATGATCAATAGGACATGGAGAGGCCAGAGGAGTCCAATTGTGCAATTTGGAAGTTTGAAACTTTGGAAGTACCTTAATCTAGTGTGGTCTATGTTCCATGCGGTTCATGGAGCGAACTGAATAATTGAATAGTTCTTGATTTAAATTGGACCACCTTTTGGTGCAGGGACCTCTGTGTTGTGGTTGGGATATACCCTATAGCTATTTAAAACATTGAGAACTATAGGGACCAAAAAGGAAAAATAAAATAAAACTTTTAAAAGATAGGAGCATATGATGATTATTTGGACAACATGATACCAATGTTCCATTTCTTTTGCTCCTCATGGAGTGGGATTGTGGAGTGTAGAGATGAGAAATCTCTACCAAAATCAAAATGATCTTTCATCTCAGATTCTCCACTATTACCACCGCCATGGATGATAAGGACATTTGTGGTGCTCAAATGAATGTGAAACACAACACAACCCTTTTTCCTTTTGGTTTTTTTCCTTTTGGTTTCAACCAATATGGTAAAGAAATCCATTATCCTCAAAAAAAAAATAAAATATATATATATATATATATATATATATAATGTCAACTTTTCAATTGCAAACCGATTAAACGCCATATGCTTTTCCACTCTTCTTTTTTGAAATTCTATTTATCATGGACTCAAATAGAATAAACTGAAATAATAACTACAACCACACCTAATCGTACCGCAAAATGTTTTAATCCACACCACCAAATTCAAAAAAATGGAATAAATAAAGATTCATTTCCAAGAGGGGAATACAGCTATAATTCCCGGAGAATATGAACATCCAAGCACAGAATAAACAAATTAAAGTTGGGGAAAGTGCAATTATTCAAAAGTCATTGAAATTTATGTCCCAAACCAATATAAAGATACCTGAAATTTTCAACCCTTAATATGAATCTGAAAACCACATGTTGCCAATATTGACAAAATAACGTAAGATCCGCTCCTAAATCAGAAGAAAACGTGCCCACCAATGTAATTCATTAGTGCTATATCATGTCTTTTTTAAGTTTAATTTTAATCTCAATAGCTATAGTAACAAAGATTGAAAAAAAAAATTAATGTAACAAATTAACAACTAATCATTATTACTACCCACCCCCCAAAAAAGCAATTAACATCACTATCATTATCAATTATCTTAACCACTAATCCTATCGTCATCCGCCACTAAAAGAGCAAACTTTTATTTTCCTCCTTTTCTTTTTCTGAATATAATTACCGTTTATATATGCACATCTAAAAATTCCATTACAACACGTATATTCAAAATAATAAAAAATAAAAAAGCGAAAAAACCAAAAAGCAAAAAAACCACTAACTAATCAAAAATTCTAAAACATCGTTATCATCATCATCATCATCACCGCCATGGATGATCACCACCACATAAGGGTCAAACACAAGAACCAATCAATGATGGCGCTTCCACGTCAGCTTGCGATGACCCGACCCGGCGGCGATTCGGGTCTGGACCCGCTCGAATTCCGAGATCCGACAAGGAATCGTTATGCCGCCCTGGTGCTGGAACCCGTACTCCTCCTCGGCGTCCCTCAAGAGCTCGCTGAAGAGGGGATGGTTAAAGTAAATGACGGGCACCATAAATCTGTGAAAGTCGCCGTCTTTTTGCCCCACGTACACCGCCAGGTGACCCCTAGGGACCGTCGTTTGCTTGCTCTCAACCGGTTCCTGGCCCAGCGGGACATAACCCGGCGCGGGCTTGGCCCAGCAGAGGGATTTCGCTCCCGTCGTTAGGCGGCGACCCCATGTGAGGAGCTTCGACATGGGCTTGGATTCTCCGGCCCATGAAGACCGGCTCAGCCGGCGGTATCCCGTTCGGATTCGGGTTTTCCGAAGGACCCATTTGGTGACCCGGAATAAACGCTTTCCGAGCTTGAAACCTCGTATCTTTCTCATTTTTCTCTGTCTCAAGAAATTAAAGAGAAGGCTTAGAAGAACTTAAGAAAAGATGGGTTTCTTTTAGTGCCAAAAAAACAAAGGGTGGGCTTTGAATCTTTTGATAGAGTGCGGGGGGGCTTAGGAAAAGGGCCAAGGATCAGCTTCGGACATGGTGAGACGGAAGAGAGTTAAGCAGCCTTCAGAGAGAGAAGTGGGTATGTTTGACATCTTCTTCTGTTCTTCTTCTTCAAGTGTGATTATTCATGAAGAAGAAGCTTGTTATTGAACAGAAATGATGCTATTTTATTTTGTTTGGCTTATTACGGTGGTGGTTTTTTTTTTTTTTTTGGGAGCGGGTTTATGTGTGGATTGCTTTATAAGAAGTTCTTGGTGGAATAAAGAGAGAGACCCCAGAAAATATAAGAATTTTTTTAGAGTCAAATTGGGGTAACCAGCGGACAGAGTTAGAGAGAGAGAGAGAGGGAGGAGAGAGAGAGAGTGGAAATTTGGGATGGTCGGCACGCGATTGTTGGAGAGAAGAAAAATGTGGTTTAAATAGAGAGCGAGATTGATTAGCAAAAAAAATAAAAAATAGAGAGAGAGAGAAGGAGAATGGTCAGATATGGTGAAGTGGCTGGAGAAGATTGGCATTGAGATGTGTTGCAAACAGTCAACAAGCATTACACCGTTGGATTTGGTTAAGGTTTCATGCTTGGCGGTCACTGATACAAATGTTGGTTTTTTGATTGGGCGGTGATGGAAGCTTGTGGGTTTGTTACGTCAAGCTAGCAAATGCTTGGCGCGATGCCAATTAGATCAGAACAAGGTCCAAAATTTGACTCTAACCACGTTGGTTGAGGAATTGTTCAGACTGGACACGTACGCACAAATTAAAATAGAGGTTTCTTAATATATTTTATGTTTATTATAATTGAGAAGATTTTTTAGTACGGTATTAATAGGTTAAATTTTTTTAACCTTTAATTTACGTAATTTTTAATTTTTAAATGTTTTTATATAAATTTAATAGATAAAAAATATAATCTACTGATGTGTTGCGTATCAGGAAAGGTGTCAATTATAATTAATTATTTATTTATTTAAAGAAACAGGGAACTTTGAAGTAGTTGACGACAAAGACCTGGTCTCCTCAGGTCTACTATAGTGTTGCAGGTCCTATGTTATTATGCTACACCTGTTCTTGTGCTAGGCACGTGGCGTACATGTGGTATTTCTTTTTCCTCACTAAACAAGTTGACATCTATTTCCACCATAATTATGTGCATTACAAACTAAACAACCCCAATTTCAGTGCCCAAAATCACGGAAATATGTTTCCTCAAACAGGACAAATCATGGGGATATGTTTGCAATATTAGGCCTCGTTCGTTTTGCTGATTCGAATTTTATTACAGTAAAAAATTTTCATAAATAGTCATATTTAATTTTTTTATTATAATAAAAAATTTTCACGTAAAATCACATTTTTTTTAGTACTCTTTTATGAAGTCAGATTTGGTGTTTAATGAAAATTCATCTATTATATTGATAGGTTACTGCAACTTGTTAAGCCACTAGGTGGAAGGAAAACTGCCTCGTGACTTTTTTTTTATTACTTTGAACAAAATCCTGTAATTTCAAATGCCTACAACAAAATTTAAGAGAGTATAGTAATAATCTTTGTCGATCTTCATTGTAAGATCTTTGTGGTGAGTGAAAACAATGCAATTTAGTGATGTACTTTTTGTTAGAACTTATCCGGATCTGGCTAGTAAAAAAAAAAAAAAAACATAAAAACGTGCGCTGATGTGTTTGGCTGTCACTCAACATGTTTTGCACTCAGCGCACATGTTGTTTTTTTTTTCCCCTCATAAAGATGTCTAAAATTTAAGCCAATTCAGTTCGTTTATTCGACTTTTTAATTTGAGTTGATGTGTGATTTTATGTGAAAGCCTTTTACTGTAATAAAAAAAATTAAATATGACTTTTTCTAATAGTTTTTTACTATAGCAAAACTTAAATTATAAACTCGAATCGGTGAAATGAACAAAGTCTTTGTGTCTAAATAGAGTTTTTTTTATATGATATCTCATTATTAATGGTGTGTCTTGTGGTACTTTAAGGTACTCCTCACAATTCATAACTGAAATTGTTCGAGTATTTGTCTCAAGAATGTGATTAGGTTTAAGCCTTGGAAGAGATATTTTTGCGACATTATTCTAAAACAAACCAAAGGAAACAAGAATTGAAAGTTAATTTTATATAATCAAGCCCTTGAGATAGGATGAATAGCTTGGAGGAAATCCTCCATGAAAATACAGAACAAAAGTATTCATTAGTCGAAATAGCAACATTCAAGTCTCAAGGTTTTTCCAAACACAAACCGACTCTAAAAGCCCCCTTACACACAAACGACAACATTGTAATATGAAATGCAATAGTAAAGCTTAATATAAGAAACGACAAGGATATAAAACTAGCACAAATGATAAAACACTTACGAGGTGAGCATACGACACCTTGTTGCTACATCAATATAGTGTGTGGTTTAGCTATTACACCCTTTTGGCTAATGTGCTGCAATAATCTAAAAAAAGAAGCGCACACACAACTTCGTTTGATGCTCTAAAACGAGAAATAAAATTATAGGTAATTCAAACTCGAACCTTCATCACAAAAAAAATTTAAAAAATAAAAAATAAACTCAAAATTCAACAAAATTTTTTGAGATGTTGAAACCCTAATGGGATAGTTTATTTTAATGGTTCGTTTCTGATTCTAAATCATAATTATTTAATTATTTATAGTGTTTTTCTCTCAAAAAAATTTAAATTTTAAAAATCAGAATTATAAATTTATACCAAACGTCTCATAAATATGTATAATGTTTAACTAACAATAAATAAGTTGAACTCAAACTTTTAAGTTTTACAACATGTCTCACACCCAAGACATTCCCCAAAGATATTTTAGTTGATTATAAATTTGTAATCCACGTAAAGAGTCCAAACACATTGCATAAGTAATTGTTCAAACAATCAAACGAGCTATAATTGTCCAATTGATTGTCTCCAACTCATCCACAGCATGCCACGTAGTATTTTGACATTCAAATATTGACCAAGTTGTTTGTTAAAAAAGCTTTCCCTAGTACAATACGCAAACACCAAGAAGAACACTGAATAGTCCTTGCATATGAAACCGTTACCAAAAAACAAAAAAAAAACAAAAAAAAAAAGGAAAAAAGGAAAAACACCGCAAACTTCCGTACACGTACTCGTACGAACAAGTACGCCATTTTCTTATTATTTGAGTGGGTCCTACCGGTCGATCACTTTCTCCAAGCAGTGGGCCCCATTGGGCTACGCGTGGAAAGGAAAGATCCATAACATGGCTGCGCTGTGATATTATTGAGTGGTGGGCCGGCCCGGAAGCAAAACCGGCCCGGCATGTCACGCTTATCTGGAGGAAATAAGTTTAGGGGTCGCTTTCTCTCCCCTAATCAGTTTCTTTCGCTAAAGAAAATGCATTAATAACAAAAGGAAAAGAACAAGCAAAATTTTGAAAAGAATCTCTCATAAACTTTATTTGCCTTTCAAATTTTTGGCTATTTCTTCAAAGTAGAGGAGATATGCCTTCTAGAGACTTCAGATATTTTACCTATAAAGGGATTTCAGCAATAATCTTTAAAAAAAAAAGGAAAAAAACAAAAACTACTTAAAGGGTCTTATAACAAACTTATTATGTAAACGAGCTTCTTTGTTTTTTTTTTTTTTTTTCCCCAAGTTAGTTCACCAAGAAGTGCCACCGCCAAATTCCAAATTGATACTGAGTGCTAATATTTTTTTGAAACACATTATTTCGGTTTGTTAATTCGAGTTGAGATGTGATGTTGTGTGAAAGCTTTTTACTGTAGCAAAAAAAAATTAGATGTGATTGTTTCTGAGAGCTTTTTATTGTAGCAAAACTCAAATTCTAAACTCGAATCAGCAAAATAAACGGGGCTGCTAATCGAACTAACTAGCATCGTGTACAATAGTACAAATTCTGCGATTTTATTATTTTTCTTTTTCAGGCCCTACAATTCTATGACTTTTGAGCCTAATTTGATTGTATTACTTATCCGTTTCTAGTTTGTCTATTTACATTATTACAAGAGAATCATATTTACTCGTGACAAAACAAAAAAAAAATTTGGGGAACGAAAACATTATAGTTATCAATTATCATCGCCTTATGAATAATGTTAGAGACACAAACTCAAATCTTAATTTTAGTGTACCAACTGATGTGGCATGTGAGTTGTCATTTTTTTATTAATAAATGTTTAAAACATTACCACGTCAATTAATAAAAGATATTGCATCTACCAATAAAAAAATAATAACTCACATACCACATCAGTTGGTGTATGTCCTTAACATTACTAATTATTTATTAATTAAAAAGAGCATTGGCGTTATCATCGTCAAAACATTTCCTTTCAATTAATATAACAAATAATTAGTTTATGTGCACACAAAAAAAAAAAAAAATATGAATACGACTTCATACTAGTCTTGAAAGGACAATTTGGTTTTCATATTTTGCCCTTACTATATATTGTCGTTTGTTGAGGGAATAGTTAAATAATAAAATAAATAGAAAGCGTAGGACAAAAGTGACAATACAAAATCTGTCAATTTATCAAGGCAGGAAAAATCATAATTTTGTATTAATTGTAGTGGGACTGGGGAAAACAAAAGTGACTATTATCTCTTTCTCTCTCTCTCTCTCTCCACAATTTGCTCAAATTTTACTCCTTTCGTCTTTAACAGTGAAATGTACACATATCTATCAATAAACCATCTTCTAATTTGACTATTTTTTATACAAGTACACACACGTAAAAATGATTTTTCAACTCCTGTAAATTATTTAAAATTCCGTCAAATTAATTTGATTAAACGAAAGCGTGGCCTAACACATTTCTGTCTTTTTCATGTGTGTGTGTATCCTATAAAGCATTGCTTCTCATTGGAATAGTAAACGCCGACCTTCAAGGTTTTTAACTATATATTTATCATGACGACAAACATTAATTTTTTTATTCAAGCGGAAACTGTTGGAGATATTAAAATATTGGTTTTAGAACGACCAACCATGTTAAAGAAAAACCGCAAATTTTGTCTTGTTATACTATATATGTACCTTGTCTGCACGGAAAACGTACTTGTCATTCCTCACTTAATTTTAAGTAATTATAATCGCATATACGGACTGATAACCATGACGTTCACGTCGCCTTTTCTAATCGTTGATTTTTCTTTTTTTTATTTGTTAAGAGTATTCTCATCTAGGGTATAAAAAAGTTTCTTACTAATACATAGAATATAATTATTAACTGTAAAAGTATCAAATTGAGGTATAATTTTTTACTGTAAGATTTAAAGAGCGTTTAGTTGGTAGATTTATGTCATGATTTGAATTATGATTCGTGATTTGTTACAGTATTTTTTCTCATAAAAAAATACACATAAACTGAGAATAATTCTGAATCATGATTTTGAATCTATCAACCAAACGTGCTCTTAATCACCAATTATATCAAATTAAACAAAATATGAGAACTTCACAATACTTATAAAATAAAGACATAACTACCAAACGTTGCATCATATTACCGTTTTTTTTAACTCTCTACCAAAAAAGTTCTCCTTAATTAGTAGAGAATTCTTCAGAATAAGATGTTTGGTACTTAGATTCGTTCCCTGATTCGAATCATGGTTCGTGGTTCGCTACAGTATTTTTTCTCACAAAAAATACATGTAAATCAAAAATAGTTCTAATCACATGGTTCTAATCTATGAACTAAACATCTCATAAGCAAGTCAAGGCTCTTCATACGGCAAAAGAAATGTGAATCAGATCGTTTTGTCGTGCATGGTTATTTTTATTATTTATTTATTTTATTAAGAGTATAATAGGCTTCTACTTCTTAGATTGAAGGGTTTATTTATTTATTATTTAGTTTTTTTTGCACTTATAAGAATAAGAACTTTAGCCTCCATTTTTCTCCTCTTTCTTTTCTCGATCTTGTATTGAGTAATCTCACAGCGATAACTTTTTATATGATTACACACCTTTGAATTCTCTCCTTTTAAAATAAAAAAAAAAATTAGTTGAATTTTATAATTGTTCGACACCAAGCTTCTCTAGAAGAAGTTTTACTCCTAATAAATAATTAAGAGTGTAGTTCTACAGGACCGATTACAACAATAATATTCGAATTTCGAGCAAAGTTTACAATACAAGTTCAGGTACATATTAATATTAGAAGTAAATTATTCTACAAATTCAGCTTGTACCTTAATATAATGTTGAACAGCAAACCTTTACTTGTGATATAATTAATTAGAGAAAATTTAGTACAACATCGTATTCAAAATCCATGTTGTTACAATATATATGAACAAATAATTGTTACAACCTTCCATTTGGAATACAAGTCAACTTTTTTCGGTTTGATTCATACGTCAATTAAGCTGTCTGGAAGAGGAAGACTTGTATATATAATATAAGATGCTTTCTAGTGGCCGGTTGTCAAGTTGCACTTTTTTTTCAATTTTATACACTAATAATTCTTGTGTATATCAGACTCAACTACTTGTTGATATAATGGCTTTCGATGTTACTTAACGGGCAAAAGAAAAAAAAAAAAAAGTTGACCGATCCAAATTAATGGTATATATATATATATAAATATGTGTGTATGTGTGTTTATATATATCACAATTTCTTGAATATAAGTATACCTCTCGTAATTAAGAAAACTATAATTTGAATGCCTACAAATTTTACTCTAATTAGGAGTTTCCTGAACCTTTTAAGTTTAACTCTCTCTCTCTCTCTCTCTCTCTCTCTCTCTCTCTCTCTTTGTTTTGCTAAATAATAAACGCGAAAACTTGATCAGGTTAACCAATTTTTTGTACTTACATAGTTTTTCATATGTCTGCATCATTATAATTGAAGATTAGATGTACAAGTTGACCCACCAAGACAAATAATATTTACTCTACAGCTCCCCAGGCTTTTTTTTTTTTTTTTAAGAGCCTTAGGAACAAAATTTGACCAAACATTAGAAAAAAAAGGAAAACAGAAAACAAAAAACAAAGAAGAAACACTTTTTAGTTTGCTTTTTTTTGTTTTTTTAATAATAAAATGAGATCATTAATGTCATTTTTGTCTCTATTTTCTTCATCTGTAGTGGGAATCTAGTGACCATAAGCACAACAAAAAGGACTAGACCTAATTCTATAACTTAAAAAATTGACTGTTTCAGTCACCATGATAAACCCAAAACAACACAATCCATTGGTCAGATAGTGATCTCAAAATATGGTTCTAACCTATCGAATTTTAAATCAATTATAAGATTAGAATAAAGATATTATAACCATCACACCACTTGATTAGTGGTGTCAAGAAACAATGTCAATTCAGTGGCAACATTTTTCTTGAATAGACGTTGAACTTATCGATATTTGGCAATTTGAAACCAAAACTTTAATTTGGTAAATGGGACCTTAAATTAAAATTTTATTACAATTGTGATCTAATAGCTCAATTATTGGAAGGAAATGCTCAGATTTTTATTCCAATGAACTCCAAAAAGTTTTCTGTTTGGCAGATTGGTCTTGTTTTTTTTTTTTTTTTTTTATTTCTTAAACATGATTTTGGATTCCTATAACCGTGTTCATTATTTGACGTTCATTATTGGACAAAAATTGCACGTTCATTATTGGACAAAAATTGCAACAAATTTTGAAAAGGATGCTAATTGTCGTACATTAATAGCAAACTTTTCAAATGGATGATTATTTTCTCCCTTTCAAAAGGCTATATTTTCACTGGAGTTTGAAGATCAACTTCTGGAAAAGGTTCCTAGTTACATATTAGAAATTTAAAAATGGCTAAACTTACTCTTAAAGTGTATAGATTTTGACAAATATCTCTTAAAATTGTAGGAGTCTTGATTTTTACCCCTTACTATTGATTACTACCATTTTAATCAAATAACTATGTTAACAAAAAGGTACTAATCAATAGTAAAGTGTAAAAATCCAGACTCATACGCTTTGAAGGGTAAATTAAGTAATTTTCTCTAACTTTAAAAAGAATATCAATTATTAAGAGTAAGTCCTAAAGTCCAGATTCATGCACTATAAGAGATATTTGTCTCATTTCTTTATTTAAAAATAAGAAAACTGCAACAACCTGACAAAGAACTTAGGTAACTTTGAAGCCTATAGTAACTTGATTTAAGAGAAAGAGAAAAGTACTTGGTTTGTCATGATTTTATGCAAGGTTATTAGTTATGTCATTTTAAATAATTAGATGTAATTGTGGCCTTTTGTTTTATATTTATTAATTAATTGACAATGATTATTTTTTAATGGAGTGTCATAAATAATATATTCTACCATCTTGAGTAGTATTAATTTCTAGCTCAAAAAAAATGGAGAATTTACTTTTAAGAGTGCATGTGTCTGGACTTTTACCCTTTATTCTTGATAAATACCCTGTTGTTAGTGTAATTATTTGACTAAAAAGGTTATAAATTAAAAGTAAATGGTAAAAATCTTGACTCGTGTACTTTCAAGAGGTATCGCTTATGGCTTTTTCCCTTTATTTAAATTGGGCCAAATTATAGTCTATCAAGCCAACGACGAGTTCTTTTGAAATACGACATGTCGTTTACCTTGGTAACTAATCGTGTAACCTGCCTAGTAACTTGAAAATAAACGCATAATTTGCATGGAGGTATCTTGAGCACTGTTCAGATTTCAGAAGAGTTTTTCCCTTCTAATAGAGCTTTTTGTAAAAGCCACATATTTATTTGGCAAAGTTTTTACTTATTACTGTAGTATTTAGTACTATTTAAAGAGCTTTACATGACAAAAGTATATTTCAATTTATTAATAAGCAATAAGAATACTAGGAGGTTTATAAAATGTCAAGTACAAGCTTTAAATATTTCTTATAATTTTTTTCCTCCTGCAAGCCAAATTTGTAGCTTTGACTAGAAGATTTTAAACACTATCAAGGATTATCTTTAATCCGTTATTCCGTTTGAAAAAAGAAAAAAAAATCAAAAGCTAGTTATGGGCGTGTATGGATAATCCTCTATATATAAAAAGTGCATATGCAAGCTACTATTCAACTTTTGTAGTCTAAAACGCACCGTTTGGTGCTTGCTTTAAATAATAAAAAAAAAAAATTTGTTTTGCTTTGTTTTCATTTTTTTTCTCTTTGTTTTCATTTTCTTTTTTGTGCTTATTTCCCCTTTTTAACTCAATTTCTTTCTTTTGTTTTCCATACCCTATTAATTATAAATCTCAAATCCTATCCTAAATCCTAATCCGAAATCTTAAATCCCAAATATACAAAAGAGTGAACGTGTAGCTATTGTTCATTAAATATAATAGTAAAAAACGTTGAAACGTTGAGTTTTAAGCATTTTAACTTTTTTTTTTCGGTTCATTTTTTAGTTTCAATTCTTTTTTGTTTTTGTTGTTTTACACTTTATGTTCATCATAGTAGTCCAAAACGGTGAGTTAGTTTCAACTTTCATTTTCTTTTTTTTCTTATCTAATAATTTATGTTTATTATAGTAGTCCAAAAATGTGAGTTTTAGGTGATTTGTTTTTTTCTTTTCTTTTCTTTTTAAGCTTCAACTCCTTTATTTATGCTTTGTTTGTTATTTTATAATTTGAAATGTTTCATTGTTTTCCTATGATTAAATGTACCATTAAACTACTATCAACATGCACTCTTTTTTCTCTCTAAAAGTTAGGTGTGAGGGATTCAAACTCTATATCATATGACAGAGTCAGGTTTAAAATTACTGTTAAGATATGTTTGCTACCACTTAATATATACTCTTTTCTCTTTTTGAGTTCTTAATTAAAATTTTTCTTCTATTTTTTTTTTATATTATTGCTCATATTCTACGCTATAAAAACTTTAATGATAACCCAATACGTGCGTTGCACGTAACTAAACTAGTTTTATATAGGCTTAACCCTCCATTCAAATTATACGATAACAATTTTATTTGGCGTGGCTTTTACTTTTTTTTTTTTTTTTTTTTTTTGAAATACCAACCTTTTACTTAATACTTTTAAGTAGTAGAAAAAAATAAAAAAGAAGTAAATACTATGGGTTTTTTTATCACTATTTCAAATCATATTTTTAAATCTTAACAGAAAAAAAAATGACATTTAAATATACTACTAATAAAAAAATATGAATAAAGTTTGTAAGATCTTGTGAAAGTTCCAATACAACTTTTATGTTCCTTTTTGAAGAGCATTATGAGAAGCTACCTCACGTGGCATATCGAGTGAACATTTTTCCTGAAACGGCATTATGAAAAATCACACTTCTAGAATGGCTTCTAAAACATAATCTGATCGAAAAAAAAAAAGAGAAGGAAAAAAAGACATTTGAATTTCATTGTAGTTAGAATAATGAACCTAAACACGTATAGTTCTTACAAAAAGTTTTTATTTAGGAGAATGAAATAAATAATAAACTTATAGTAAATAATTGAAAAAAATAGCATATTTTAAAATTATTTGAAGTTAATAACAGTAAATTAAAAATTTACATGTCTTTTTACTACTATTTATTTTAAATATTTTAAAATTTACTGTGTACTTACTTTCGTTTCAAAAGTTTATTATTTACCACAATTTGTGTTTTTATTTTTGTAAAAGCCATGAGAAACGGGTCTGAATTCTAACAAAGACGACGTATGCTGCAACCGAGGAAATTGACATCTTTTTGCGTGTATACGACATCTTCCATGAACCTAACAACTTGTCGTTCATTAACATGTCGTAGTACATTTAAACGACATGACGTACTAACCATACTTAACACGATAAATCGTATAGCAGAAGAACGAAACCGTCAGTCTAAAACCACATATTGTATAATTAAAGGAACCATCATCACTACCATCGAACACACATCAAAAGTAAATTGCCACTTGTACGTCCGCATTATGAACGGACCAGATTAAATCACGGGATCCACAACAGTCCACCTGAACCTCTTTCTGGTAGAAGTGGAAGCAGAGTGAGAAAAGATCCCGAGATAGCCTACCAGTGATTTGATTGAACGTACTGAGAAGAAGAAGACGAAGAAGAAGAAGCATCAGGATTCAACCGTAAATAACAGAAACAATTCCAACCGTTGGATCGACGAGAAGACTTCGAGCCGCCGTCCGATCTGGAGGTGAATTCCCGAGAGCCAGATGACGGATACGAGTCTGGAGTTGCAGGAATCGGGATGGGAGGAGCTGAGGAGGGAGGCGAGGAAGATCGAAGGCGATCTCGACGTCAAGCTCTCTTCCTACGCCAAGCTCGGTGCTAGGTTTACCCAAGGAGGTTCGTATTTCTCTCTCTCTCTCTCTGTCCTCGATTTCTCTGTTTTCTTCGTTTACTGCATTTTCGCTCCCAAAAGTGTAGAGCTCTTGAATTCGATGAATTCTAGTTTTGGATATGAAAATTTGAATCTTGAGAGTGAATCTGTGAGAATTGGAGTGACCTCATTAAAGAGAGACAACTTTTGTGGTTGGAGGAGATTTGGATTGACGGTTGAGAAATTATATATGAGAAACGACCAAATTGTAGTAACTTGATTTGCATTTTCGCTGCCAAAACTGTAGAGTTCTTGAATTTGGCGAATGGCGAGGAATTTGATGAATTATATTTTCGAATGTGAGGATTTGAATCTTGAGCATGAACCTGTGAGAATCGAAGTGACATAATTGGAGAAAGAGATAAATTTTCTGGTTGGATGAGATTTGGATGAAAAACGATGGAATTGGGGTGATTTGATTTGCATTGTGTTAATTTTGAGATTAGTTTCATGTTTTCATGGTTTTCTTGAGATAAAATTTTGCTTGTTTTGGGAGAAATGCATAGTAGATCGATGAGATTGTTTGGATTTTTGTGATAAGAAAGGTTTTCGAATCAGGTTATGTGGATACTGGATCACCAACTGTTGGGTCAAGCAGATCTTGGAAATCCATGGAAATGGAAATCCAATCGTTGCTTGAGAAGCTTTTGGATATAAACGATTCAATGAGTCGATGTGCTGCTTCTGCTACACCAGCTACTTCTGTCACTCAGAAACTGGCAAGGCATAGAGACATACTTCACGAATTTACCCAGGTTTCATTTTTCTTCAATTCTAGCACTGCATATTCCACCAAAGAAAGAACTATATCATAAGTGGAATTTTAATTGTCGATGGTTCCCTTATTATTTTGCATCAAGTAGAGAGTCTATACATGAGATTTCATTTCATGTATACTTTAACTTTTATTAACTTTTAGAGCATTATGACAATTAATTTCTAGTTGTTGAGTATTATTCTACTTCTTGCTTGGCTTTTCAGACAAATTTACTCCTACTTTTCTTTCCCTGACTGCGGCATTAGTCTTTTCCCATGTTTGTTAACCAGTCCTGTTATTATACAAATGAATACCTAATTGTTTCTTAGATCATTACTTCTAGTGTGCAAGTAACTCTGTTCCAAGATCTGATATTTGATTGTAAATCAATCTTATTTGGCTTTGAATTGGATGAGATATTTAAAGTAGTGTTTTAAACCTGTGAACGGAGTTGTTGCAGGCCATATTGGGAAACAAATTGTGGGAATTGGGAATCATGTTTTTAGCTTGAAGAAACTTACTCCAAAAGGAAAAAGAAAAAAGGAAAAAAGAGAGTTAAATTTCATAATTTCGGGCAATTAATTAAAGTTAGATATTTCTCAATTTTAAAAATTTTCTAGAAATCCAAATTTAATATTCGTTTAATTCTTGGATCAAAATTAGTTAGTTTACTGCTTTCATTTTTCTTTGTTTATAATATTTGGAATTTTTGAGTTGCCTAATTTTTTTTTTTGTAGTTTTTCGTTTATGTCTAGGACAATTTAGCCTATAAATATGTTAGTCCTATCATATGTAAAGAGGAGGGTGTGTTCTTTATTTACATTAGAGTATTACTCTTATATTTTCCAACTTTCTTGGTGGTATTATTGAGTAGTTGATGCCTACTTTCCTGGCATCCGTGAGTGAATCACCAGGTTAGTAGATGCCTTCTTTCTTGGTATTCATGAGCGAATTGCCAGGTTAGTAGATGCTTACCTTCCCTTCACTAGGTTAGTAGATGCCTACTTTCCTGGCATTCGCGAGCGAATCGCTACGTTAGTAGATGCCCTATTGTCTAATATTCTAAGTGAATTATTGGATTTAGGAAATTGTATTAGTTTTTCCTGTTAAGTCATGCTCCTGCTACATCAGCATCGGCACTTAAAGGTACATTTAGCCGCTTCCTAGAGAAATATGCTGTTCTGAAAAGCTACCTTTCTCTAAGGGCTTAATGTGATTTAAATAGAAGGTCAAAGTGTAGCGTTGGCACCATCAAAATTGTAGTCTTGCTGAATAAATTCTTTTAATGTGAGTTGCCAAATTTTGATTATAAGTTCCCTATCTTTTTTCTTAGTAAATATTCAAGTTGACGTTGATCTGTTTATTGCTATAATCAGCACATTATCACTTCTGCATGTTGCGCATTTTTCTTCAGGAATTTAGACGAATTAAGGGAAATATAAATTCAATGAGGGAACACGCAGAGCTGTTGTGTTCAGTCAGGGATGACATCAGTGAGTACAAGGTGGGAGACCTCTGAATTGCCTTACAGCTCTATTTACATAATTGCTGTATCTCATATTTCTTAAAAATTTATCTCATTGTTTCTGGAATATAATTATTTAATATGCTTTAATGCAGGCATCTGGGAGTATGTCTCCAAGAATGCAATTACTAAGGGAGAGAGCCGCCATCCATGGAAGTATATCTCATGTAAGCTAAAATGCTGTTGGGTAGCCATTGCTTTAGGTGTGTTGTCTTTTAGCGTACAATTTTCAATATATGTTTCTATACAGAAAGAACAATGTTATAGAACACCGGTAGTGTTAATTACTAAGCACCACCCACTAATAGAAAGTAAGTCCTGCTGCGTAGGGCCCATCTTCTATTAGCCCTCCTTCTATAAATAGTAGTGCTTAGCACAGGTGGTGTCGTCAAGTATTTTTATTAGTCCACCTTCTATGAATAGTGGTGCTTACCACAGGTGGTGTCGTGAAGTATTTTCAATAACGATATAAATGTTGAGGTGTCTGAGCACAAATTCAGGAAATGGTACAATAGGACATAATACATTGGTTTTTGAGGTTTTGGGTTCATTTCTATGCAGATAGATGATGTGATTAGTCAGGCTCAAACAACAAGGGCAGTCTTGGGCTCTCAAAGGGCTTTATTTGGAGACGTTCAAGGGAAGGTGAAGCTTCTAAGTGACAAGTTTCCCATCATCCGTGGCCTACTTGGTACTTCTTCATGGATCAACTACTTAACCAACTTGGTTTCTTGACATGACGTATTACTAAAATTGTATCCAACCTTTTGCAGGTTCAATCAGAAGGCGACGATCAAGAGACACTCTTATTCTGTCTGCAGTAATTGCTGCTTGTACCCTATTTCTTATCATCTATTGGCTATCCAAATAGTTAGAAATGAGATTTATTGATAAAGAAAATTATACACAACATGGTGGTGCCTTAATGGAATTTTGCTTCTTTCTATTTGTTAGAACAAAGTCAAATTTTACTGTTTCAAAGAAGTTTGAGGTACCTGTTTGATGTGCCTTTGCCCATGAATCTATTATGTGTTTTCCATTTACAGAACTCTCTACATATTATCTTTGCTCTATTTTTCCAAAAAAAAAAAAAAAAATAGTAACTCTTCTCTGTCACTTGGAAACAGCCAACATGTTTTCCATCCGAAAATTGGTGCAAAACCAGCAGGGTCTGCCAAAATTGATTGGAGATAACAATTAACCATATAGCAAAAGTGACCCTACAATATATGAACAAAAAAAAAATAATAATAAATAAAAAAATAATAAAAATAAAAAAGCCTCTGCTTGAAAACTTAACAATAATACTAAATTCACTAAATAGAATGAGAAAATTATTTACTAGACCCTGCCTACACACTAGCACCAATATGGAGTCTTGGAAAGAGTTCAATGCTTATAGTAGGGCATAAAAGAAAGAGAGAGAAAGAAAAGGGTAAAGAGAAAAGAAAAGAAAATGATTCATGTTCAAACGATACAAAAGAACTGTGTCGTAACCCACCTGTAGGCTGCAGTGGCTGCACCCCGCAGCTACATATTGTGTGGAAGGCCTCTTTTTTTTTTTTTTTTTTTTACTTTTAAGGCTCGAAATGGAGGAGGAGAAACAGAGGCCATACACGTGGCCGTTGCTGCGGATGAGAAAACAAGAAATGGATCATACTTTTTACGTCTTTTTTTTGCTTACAAGCCCAGAGGCCACAGAGCCAGAGCTTGTGAAAAAGTGGGATCCCAATATAGCCTAGCTTACTACAGACACAAAAGCAACATTATAGCTTAATTCAGTGCGACAGTGAAGGCTGTACTTCCACGCACACTCCCACCCAACTCCTTTCTATGTTTTGAGTTTTGCCACTTGCCACTTGCCACTTGCCAGCCAATATTTTAACTTCACTGCTTTTGCCCATTAATTATCATGTTTAATGGACTTCTACCCTTTACAGATCAGAGAGAGCCTTTTTAAGAGGGATTTCTAGCACTTCCCAATATCTGTACTTGTCTTTGCTGATATATATTCATGAATGCTAATTAATACCGTCCTATATATTCAATCTTGATATTAATACAGTTGTTTTTTTTCTTTTTACTTTCCTTCCAATTTCGTTAGATATTTTAACAGCTTTTTTGCTTATCTAGAGCATCCTCAATCAAGTGTCAAATTATTGCGTGAATACAAAATTATGGTATTTAAAAGGAGGAAAAAAAAAAAGCACTCCAATGAAAGTAGTTTTATTTTGGTGCTAAATTTAACGTGTACTGTATCACCAACTGAAACACTCTCTAATTATTTTGTGATGTTTGGTAGAGGGATTCGTTCTCTGATTCGAATCATGATTCATGATTCGCTACAATTTCTTTTTTCACAAAAAATACACATAAATCGAAAATAATTTTAATCTATGAATCAAACGGGCTCTTACTATTTACATGTATTGTATGAGTCACAGTAATGGAGTTAGGATTCATTGATAGCGGGTCAAATTTTTCTTAACAAAATTATACTAACATGTATATATATGTAACAGTTTTTGTTTATATATGTAACATATGGTCGGCCAAATAAAATGTAAAAAACTACTAATTTAAGGGGGGTCAAGTCTAATTTATATACATACTTACTATATTAAAATTAAAACTACTATATTAAAAAATAAAAAAAATAAAAAAAAACTAGGGGAGCCAGGTCCCCCCTGTCCCTGTCTCCGTCATTGTGTATCACCGAGTATAATTTATATCAAAAAAATTTGAAGTTTTGTTGTTATTGGTTGATCTGTTGAAGTTTATTTACTAATTACAACATTTCTATTTTCAAATTAATTAAAAAGTAAAATTTTATTTTTATTTTTACAAGTTTTAAAATGTATGATAGATGTGTATGTCATTTGAAATAGTATTATGTATTGCAACTCAGAATAAAACAACATATGAAATATATTAACTTTGTTATGAAAATTAAGAAAATGTAAAATTAAGAAAATGTAAAAACTTTAGAGAGAGAAACTAGTGAGAGTTTCATTAATCTTGTGAAGGTATATAAAATGAAAAGATTTAGTGCCTATTTATAGAAAAAAATTTGACACTATTTACAATTACTATTTTTATAATACTTAGAGCCCGTTTGGTTGGAGGATTCGTTTTCTGATTCGAATCATGATTCATGGTTCACTACAGTATTTTCTCTAATAAAAAACACACGTAAATCAAAAATAATTTTAATTTATGAATCGAACGGGCTCTTACTATTTACAGTTACTATTTATATAGTAAAATTTTGACATGTACTGAATAGGACATCTACTTTGTTTTGATGCCGGAAAAGCCGTAATATTAGAAGGTTTTATAATGCCAAGGGACTGTTAAGTACTCACGCGATTAAATTAGCTCAGATCAGATCATGCATTCATAACAAAACTCAAAAGGAAGAGAGAGAAGCTTGGATGCATGGTCAATGCCTAGGCGGTAAATGAAAAAACATGGGAATGGATGATGATATCTAGTCATTGTCAGGTACGATCTCGGTACACTTTCTGCAAATAGTTACAACTGGTTACAATAGAATGCAAACATAAATTACAATTCTCACAGGCTCTTTTTTCTATTATTACTGACTAATAATTGGATTAAGCCCACTAATTAGTGTATATTTTGGTTTAACCTGATCCTAGTGCAACAAGAAATTGCCAATTCAATGCGTTAATTTGTTTGTTTTCTAAGAACAAAATGTTAATTTGGTTCACACAATTATCCTTGCTTTATAACTACAACATGATCCGTTCTTTTTTGTTATATCGTATTAGTAATATGGCGTTAGATGATGAAAAGATCAAGAAGAACCGTTGAAGTTTGAACCGCTTTTAGTAATCTTAGCACCCAAATTAAATAAGAAAATTTCAACCACTTTAATGTTTTATGACCATCATCTAGTAAGTGTTGCATGGCACAACCAATTTAGCGGACTTCCTCTAAACTTTATATGCGATGAAAAACATCATTTAGAACACTTGATGCACCCTAAAACAACTCACCCATTTCATATGTAAAAATATCTAGCCTAACGTATAGCATGATGCAAGTATACATGAATTTAGACATGGAAAACAATAGTACGTATACCATGGATTAAATACTCAAAGAAAAGTGTTTTCAAAGTCAATAAATATGTAGGAAAAAGAAACTAGGGCTAAAAGATCCATATATTTGAAGGAGCATTTGTCTCTTTTTCTTGAAAATTAAAAATCCTATCACCTCTAGTAGTGTCTCCCGTGCCGTCACATGCTTTATCTCCATCTATTTTTAAAGAAAAGTGTATAAAAAGGAGATTAAGTGGAACAAATTCAAAATTTAAAATAATAAGGTGGGAACTTTTAGAGTTTGGGAGGAGGCAAGGCAAAAGGAATAATCCTAATCATATAGTAGCTAGCGTTTGAGTGAAATATTTTAACTCCTCCATGTTCAATCACTTTTGATATGTCAATAGTATTCTTAACACAAAGCACCCCAGGTGTTGTATGAATGTCGCATATATATGACTAATGACAAGTCAACTTCATACTCACATTGCGTGCCTTAAGTCCCAACATGCACGTCGTGGTTTCTTTGACCAACAAACCTACATAAAAGACCTACTAATCATATTGTTGTCAATTTTAGTATCGTTTCTTATATCCTACTTTAATAAATAGTACTATGCAATATTTTTTGTGTGTGGCTAATCT
The DNA here is from genome assembly GCF_000414095.1 of Morus notabilis. Classification (NCBI taxonomy): domain Eukaryota; kingdom Viridiplantae; phylum Streptophyta; class Magnoliopsida; order Rosales; family Moraceae; genus Morus; species Morus notabilis. The sequence goes on from NW_010357688.1 coordinate 507,499, forward strand.
AGTACTATGCAATATTTAGAAGCAATATTCCTAATGTTTTAATTATTTGAAAAATGAACCTTCTATTTAGGTGTATATTAATAACAAAGGATGGTATCAACAGAAATAAAATATAGATTCTCCAAATTTAAGAAAATTTATGGGAAAATATTGATATTGATAAAAAGGAAAAAAAAAAAAAAAACTATAAAAAGTGGGTGGTATAAGAACTTTTAAGCAAGCCTAATTGTATGAAGTATGTGCGGCTGTGCCTTTCATGGGAAGACTAACCAGGACGAAAACGTCCCTATAATCTATTCCCAATTCCAAGGGTGGATTGATCATGCTTATATATTGTCCATCTTGTATTTTGTACATTACAAACATACTCAAACTATTATTTTATTTTTTACCCGAACTATGTCAATTTGTCTTTTGACTTTTAAAATGCCACACTGTCCTTATTATATTTTGTCCGTTAACAAATGATCCCCTTCCATCAAATTTTGTTACTTTTTGGGCTTTTTTTCAGAATTATATTTATATTTTTTCCAGAATTATGTCACTTATTTTATCTTGCCCTTGAGATTTTTTTCCATTAGCAAGTAACCCGATTTTTGTCCAATCCCGTAACACAAATACGAACAATATTTTAAGGGGGAAAAACCCCACAAAATCCCTTAAAAATAGCTTTTCTTCTTTGAAAATTCAGAAGTTTTAGGAATACTTATGCTCTTAGTTAGTTAAGTTTATTAATCGTGTAGTATAAGCTTCTTATTAAGCTTATAACATACGCTTCTATTCTGTATATATATTGGCTTGTACTCTTTTATTCAGATTAATGAGAATAATATTTTTCTCACTAGCCAAACACTTTTTCCTCCGCAATATGGTATCAGAGCGATAATTTTTCTTTTGTCTATTACTTCGATTCTTAGCTCTTAGATTGTTTGTCTAAGTTCGATTTTTCTTCGATTCTTCTTTCCTTGATTAGAGTTTATGGCTTCTTCAATTCCTGATTCGTCTTCCTCGACAAATGGCAAATCCGCCATTGAGGATTCTTCTAGCTCGTATTTCCTCCATCACTCTGATGGTCCCGGTCTTGTACTGGTATCTCAACTTCTCAATGGCGATAATTACACTTCTTGGAGCAGAGCTATGCTAATTGCCCTCTCTGTCAAGAACAAGTTAGGGTTCGTGGATGGTTCGATTGAGAAACCAGATGAATCGGATTTGCTTCTTCTTAATTCATGGATCCGCAATAATAATCTTGTGATTTCATGGATTCTAAACTCAGTTTCTAAGGAGATTTCGGCTAGCATCATTTTCTCTGAATCTGCTGCAGAAATATGGCTTGATCTTAAGGAAAGGTTTTCACAGAGCAATGGTCCTCGTATTTTTCAGTTGCGACATGAATTGATCAATCTTGCTCAGGATCAACAATCGGTTAGTGTATATTTCACAAAACTAAAGACTTTGTGGGAAGAGCTCAGTAATTTTTGCCCCATTTGTTCGTGTGGGAAATGCACTTGTGGAGGTGTCAAGGAACTGTCTACTCATTATCAAATGAAGTATATCATGTCTTTTCTTATGGGGCTCAATGAATCGTTTGCTCAAGTGAGAGGCCAGCTATTGCTCATGGATCCTCTTCTGGCCATAAACAAAGTTTTTTCTTCAATCTCACAAGAAGAACGACAAAGAAAAGTGAGTTCCCAATCTATTTCAGCTGGTGATTCGAATAATTCCATGGCTTTTGTGGCCAAGAATGAACCTGTAGTTTGGGCTAGCAATGGTTCTGGCAATGGCCATAAGTATCAGAAGAAAGATCGTCCTTTTTGCACTCATTGTAACTATCATGGCTATGCAATAGACAAGTGTTATAAAATTCATGGCTATCCCCCAGGTTTTCGGCAGCGGCAGAGGCCACAACAATCAACCACCCCGCCTGGTATGGTGAATCAGCTTTCTACTCAAATGGCCACTAACCGCAATGGTTGCACGAATGAGCGCTTCTATTCTTTTGTTTTCCCATTTATCCAAGATGGATGTGAAAGATATTCACTGTCCATCTTGAGGGGGAGTTTTAGGAATACTTATGCTCTTAGTTAGTTAAGTTTATTAATCTTGTAGCATAAGCTTCTTATCAAGCTTATAACATACGCTTCTATTCTGTATACATATTGGCTTGTACTATTTTATTCAGATTAATGAGAATAATATTTTTCTCACTAGCCAAACACTTTTTCCTCCGCAATAAGAAGCTCTAATCATTATTTGATAGGAAGATTAAGCCGAAAAAAAAAACTAGTATAGGAAGGAATTAAACATGATTCGAAACTATTAACGAGTAGAAATACTGATGGTAATAATCTTTTAGTAAGCAATGAAAACTATCAGTCATGAAGGCTCTCCTTCGCAGGAAACGATGAAATATGTATTATATGTGTGTTTGTGTGTGTGTGTAATGTCCTAGCTAGTACTAGCTAGTAGTACGATGAATGAACATTATGGGCTATCTAGGCAACTATATATGTTTGAATCTGATACGTCAAAAGCTATACTTTTTAGCCAGCCAGATCAAGAGAAATTTACATCTCAAGAATTAAAAAACAAAAAAGAGGGTGGAAAATAGCAATTCAGTACTTGTAAGCTAGAATGTAAGAAAATGGATGTAAGAAATAACCTCTCAGTAAAACTTATGTGTACAGTTTATAACTAATATCTAAAATTTAGTAGTACCAACTCTTGATTTGGAAATGTATACCAAATAACAGTATTGCAAAACTACTACAATGTTAACGATATTATATAATTTGAAAAATTGTGCCTGTATCATGATCATCAGTGTTGGACCGTAGATTAATTTTCTTGAAATACATAATGAAAAGAAGGTGTTGAAACCACACCAAACTTTTTCATACTATATATGGAAGTTGTCAAGTACTACTTGCCACCCAAAAGCCATATCTTGGAATTGGATATACATATTATATATATATATATATAGTTACGGTTCAAGAGAAACCTAACCTTCTTAGCAAGGGTCATTTATACACTCAACAGATGACATTCAAGAAGCTACAAATAGCCCCCCACATGAGCGTAACTACTTGACTGGGATTTTTACCTTTTAAAGGCACAATTTCGGACAAGAGGAAAAAAAAAATCCACTCCCTTCAACGTTTGGATGGCGATAGTTCTCCAAAACATATATGTATTTATAGAGAGAAACTATTATATTAAAGCCCCGCTATTTTGGTATAGTTACTTTTTCAAAAATCTTGTAACAAAAAACAAAAAACAAAAAACAAAAAAAAACAAAAAATAAATAAAGACCAACTTTGGTTTTGAGCGTTACAGTGTAGTCTAAGCCTAGCTAGTATGTAGTAGAGAGGGCTAATAAAACTGGAGGAGAACAGTAAGCATATAAATATGCATATAATACACAAGTAAGGACAAATGAAAGTAAATTAAATTACAGGGATTCCTGTCTTCTGTTGTCACTGACAACTACGTATCTCTGTAACATATGAGAGAGATATGTGAGTAGTCAAATCGGTAATGTGAAGCCCTAATGCTTTTTGTGTGATTGTGTTATTATTGCGATAATAATTTGGTGTTGAATTCCCTCCAAGGATGCGGAGACTGATGTGGATGCTTGATTGTTTGTCATTGACCGTAATTTATAACTCAGCTCTTGCTTGCTAAGCTAGTATTGATATCAGCAAAAGCATTAAAAGTAGAGGTTGCTTCTTTATAAGTATGAAAGTTGTGGTTCTGACGTCTTATTATTAGGGTAGGGTCTGTTTAATTCGCTGATTTAAATTTTTAATTTGAGTTGAGATGTGACTTTATGCGAAAATTTTTTACTGTAGCAAAAAAGTTAGATGTGACTGTTTCTGAGAGCTCTTTACTATAGCAAAACTCGAATCAGTGAAATGAACGGGGCTTAAGAATGAATAACATTGTTGTTGACAAAAAAAAAAAAAAAAAAAAAAAAAAAGCTTATTCTAATTGTTGTCTCGGTCATTCTCTATTTGTCACTCTCATTTTATCTCTTAAAATTTAAATTAGTCTCACTTAATTTCTTTTATTAAAATTTATGTAAAAATCAAATTAAAAAAAGATGAGGTTAAGTGTGATATTTTTTATTTGTTTTTAACAGAAATTCTAATATAAAGCCGACCGTATGATTGCACTAGCTCTTTTTTTAGAGGTTTACTAATTTAAAATTTAAGAGGTAAAGTTAGTTTTTAAAATTCGGAAGGTATCTTAAAATTCAGGGGACATTAATAAGAATAATTTCCAAAAACGTAATGAACATGAATGCAAAGCGTAGTGGCAATAACTAGTTGAATATTATTTGGATTGGAATTCGACATTGACTTCCAAAAATCTTATGAGCCACTTAAATGAAGGGTGTTTCCATTGGTATTGCACCTTAAACTCATTGGTGTTTAGCACCTCAAACTTTAATTGTAACAATAGGACCTGAAATCTAAAAATTAGGCGCAAATGTGGCCCAACAGCTAACACATTAATTAATGGACAAAATATTGTCCCATGGTCTTTGTACAAATTGCACCGAAACTTTATGTTGATTGACAATGTGAACTATAAACTTTTTAATTTTGACATTCGAGATGCTAATATATATTAATTGACGTTGATTATCAATTGGACTGCATTCAATAATTATAAAATTTAGTGCTCTAACTATCAAAATTAAAAGTTTGGGGTTCACATTGTAAAAAATGAAAAACTCAGTTCATATTGGTTCAAAATAATTGCCCTAAATATTAAAATTCGAGAAGTCGTGACAGGAAGGAACTTGAATTCATAAATCAGGTTTTAAATACAAGAAGTGCAGTAGAAGGAATTTGAATTTAGAATTTATTTATGGACAATAGAGTTTTAATTCAAATTGTCAAGTTAGCACACATAATTATTATAATAGTATCACATAACCCTTAAAAAGGTATCATATACTCGAATAGCGTACAAATATGATGAAATAATATATGTTAACAAACATTACTATAATTTTTCCTTTAAAAACATACAATGTCACTATTATAATAGTACCATATAATCCTTCAAGGAAAAAAAAATAGCATAGATATAATCAAATATTGTAATGAAATGCTCTATTTTAACACATGCACATACTAATAGCGTATCCAATATTTTTGTACCATATCCTACTAAAAGAACTATATATTTCTCTCTAAAAGCCAGATAATTGATGACCTAAAGTGAATTTAGGTCACAACAAGAGGCAAAATTTATATATACATATATATATATATATATATATAAAATAAGGTCCCCCCAACCCCAAGATGATGAGTACTATATTGTGCTAGCTGTAGATAAGCGCCCACTCTTGGGTAATTTTGTCTACACCTCTAGCTACAGAGTTAGCAACAAACATCATTATTACACTTTGATAGATGATCAGTTGGGGATCAGCAACGGCAGCATCAGGAAATGGAATTGTAGAAAACCGAGGAAAATGGAAGGCTTTTTTCACGGCCCTCTCTTAAGTGTGAAAACAACAGGTGAATGAGCCAAAGCTAATCACTCCCATGCACACGTCCCTTTCCCTTTTCCCTCTCCTCATATCCCTGTTACTCTCTCTCTCTCTCTCTCTCTCTCTCTCTCTCTCTCTCTCTCTCTCTCTCTCTCTCTCTCTCTCTCTCTCTAAAATCTCCCAAATGCACTCACAAACATATTGTACATCCAATAGTGGAATTCCCACCCCATACATTTTTTCTCTTCTTTTATTATAATAATATGTTAAAGTTAGCTTCAGACCATCCAATACTATGACTTCTCTTCATGATCTCATGATATCATGTGGTACAAAACATCAATAACTCTCGTACGACCCCATGTACATGTGCCTAGTAGGCCATAAAAGAAATCCCAATTTTATCTCCAATCCTTTTTCCATATCTTCCCACGCTATAATATTTATAACTTAATATCACATTATTATTTTCCTCACCCAATTTCCTCCATATAATATTTAATCCCATCTTCCTCACTATAATAACCCTGAGAGAGCTATAGCTCAGCAACCAAGAAGATCACACATATCAGATCCAGAAGAGGTTTTTTTATTTTTTTCATGTGTCCATCATCAAAATCCCACTGATCAGTCAATCCCATCAGTCAAATCAAATCAAACACCCACAAAGAGAGAGAAAGAGAATAAGCGTTAGAGAGAGAGAGAGAGAGAGAGAGAGAAAGACAGTGAAGCGAGAAAAGAGGGGTAGAAAATAGAAGTCAATCAGCAGATCCAAAAAAGAAAGAAATAAGAAAAATGTCCGCCTCGTCCGCTGCCTTTTCACCGGACCACCTTTCTCCCTCCGACCAGCTCTGCTACGTCCATTGCAACTTCTGCGACACTGTCCTCGCGGTGTGCCGTTATATAAAATCATATCTATATCTATATATCTAGACATCATACATATGATCAATATATCCCCATATATAAGATCTTTTTATCATTTACTTTCTCTGCCTTAATGGGGCTTTGGATCTTTCTTTGTTTTTCTTTTTAGGTTAGTGTTCCTTCAGGTAGTTTGTTCAAGACCGTCACGGTTCGATGCGGTCATTGCACGAATCTTCTCTCCGTGAACATGCGAGGCTTGCTTCTTCCTTCTGCGTCTAACCAGCTTCATCAGTACTTCGGACATTCTTTATTCTCTCCGCAACAATATCTTCTGGTATAAGACTATATATAGTGTTAGGGTTTCAGATTTTGCATAGCGTTAATGAACTCTATATATATTCTTTGTTGTTTTAGGGCTTGTTATTATAGATTTGTGGATGTTGATTTGATTGTGAGATCTATCGATTTGCAAACCAGGAGGATATGATGATGCGAAGCCCGCCGGCGTCGAATGCGATGGTGAATCATCAGCCAAACCCTAATCATGATTTGGTCATTCCAAGCCGTAGAAGAGCAGCTGAGCAGGAGATCCCTAAGCCTCCTGTTGTTAATAGACGTGAGAAATATAGATCTTCATCGCCTGATTTTTTTTTCTCTAATTTTTCACATTATTTATTTGAGGGTCTCACTTGGTCAGCTTGATAATTGGTTTTTCAGCGTTTAAAAGGCTATCTTATCTAATGATTTGCCTTTCCTTGGACTTTGGTGGTTAAATTAAATTCTTGTGAAAAAGACTGTGTGGACAGTGGACTGTAGACCTTTCCAATATAGCCCAAGTAGCCTCCTTGCATCTCATAAGAAAAAAGTTTTTTTTTTTTTTTGAAATAAATAAGAAAAAAAAGTTTTAAGAAAGTGGAAACCTATGCTTTGAATTCACTAGCCTTACTTTCTTTTACAGATTTCAAGACTTCTTGGTCAATGTCAAAAGCAAGAATATCTTTTCAGCACATTTACTTAATGCTTAACCTGCTTGAAAATGCCCTTTTCATTCTCCATTTCTCCAAAACAACAACAACCTTCTTATCATCACAAAAAAAAAAAATAATAATAATAAATAAATAAATAGATAAATAAAAAAGATAACGACAACATTCTTCTCTTCTTCTTCTTCTTCTTTTTGGGCTTGAAAAATGACTAGTTTTCTAGTCCACTTTTTTAATCCGCAACCACATTTCCTTTTTTTTTTTGTTTTACATTTCTTTCATAAAACCCACTCCAGATCTGCAACAAAAGTTTCTTTTCAGGTCACAATTCCATTATCATGTTTTAAACCATCAGGTCTTTAAATATATCTCTATAACTACTCAATCTTCACCAGCTTTTTCCTCACACATGACCACGCCGACTATCAAATCATATAAAACTAGTTTGAGCTCATGATTAACTCAATAACTGGTGAAATCTTCATTTAAGAAATCTCCGCATACACTCTAGTATAGAGTTCATGAAAAACTAAAGCTCAAAAAGAAGGTGAAAGATGACATATTTGATTTATGTTATAAAAAACTTTCACACATCATGTAGTTCATACGTTTTCATCACTATTAAGGAATTCTGCCTAACTTTTTTTTTTTTTTTTGGTTTTACTTTAGCTTGTGATCAGAGGATCTCCTTCGAAAATATATGTACTGTTTTGAATCCGTAATTGCCAGGATACTTTTTGCTAAAGATGAGAGAGAGAGAGAGAGAGATCAGAATCAGAAAAAGTAGTAAAAAAGAGAAAGAAGAAAAATGGTCAGCGAAGTGAGTTTAATGTGTGTGTTCGTTTTCTTTGTGAAACATGTCTTTCTACGTGATCATGATCAGCTCCGGAGAAGAGACAGAGAGTACCATCTGCTTACAATCGCTTCATCAAGTAAGTAATCACAAGTGTATATGATAAGTACATTAACCCTGCTTATTCATCATCAAATTAAAAAGAAAATCGATCGAGAGAACTAGTTCAATTAACAACGTATTTATACACAGACACACACAGATATATATATATATATATATATATATGCATAGCATAGTATACATTGATTATTAAAACTCACTAGCAACGTATTATTGTGTGATATATATAATCTTCTTTCGTTGAAATAGGAAACGGCGGGATTAATTTCTATACTAGACATAATATATATATATATATATATGTATGTATGTATAGTGTGTGTGACCTTCAGAAAATAAATGTGCAGGGACGAGATCCAACGTATCAAAGCTGGAAATCCTGATATAAGCCACAGAGAGGCCTTTAGTGCTGCTGCAAAGAATGTGAGAACTGATTAGGGTTATATTTCTTACTCTATAGTTTAGCTAGGGTTTCATTTCTTTATGCCATTTCTCCATGAATCCATATAGTTATTCTATATACCCTGTCAATATATATATATATATAGAGAGAGAGAGAGAGAGAGTTTTCATTAGTGTTGGTTTATATATACACACTATGATTCAATTAACTACATAAATATATATAGCTTTGCTTTTGATTGATGGGTGTGATTTCTCCATTGTGAATTCTAAAAATTTATATGTGATCTTTTCCCTTTCAGTGGGCCCATTTTCCTCACATCCACCTCGGACTAATGCCTGATCAACCCGTGAAGAAAGCTAATCTACGCCAACCGGTACTTGAAATTAAGCTTAATATTTAATTAACTGATAAGCATTCAAAATCACGAATATATATGTGCGCGCGCGCGTAGGAATTACTTTTACAATATTGAAATATACTTTTTGATCTGTGTAAAAACCGTTGGGTTTTTTTGCAGGAAGCAGACAACATGCTTATGAAAGATGGATTTTTCAGCACTACTCCTGCTGCCAATGTGGGCGTCTCTCCCTACTAATAGCTAAAGGGTTAGGGGCTTCCTTAGTTTCTATTATATATATATATATATATATATATATATATATTATTTTACTGCTACTTTATATGATCATATGAGAAGTACTACCGGTTAGCTAGCAAGCTTTCTTCGTTATGAGACTACGTACTTAATTTACAACTTTATCAGTTTCCTGTTTTATGTTTATTAATATATATGAACCGTTTAATGCAATGTTGACTATTTTGAAGTTTGTATACATAGACGGTTGGTGAAGCTTAAGAATCAAACTAACACATATATATATCATGACAAAAATGTGATATATCACTACATAGTATATAGGAAGAGATCTCAGACGTCAAAGAGAGATCTCGTTTAATTTTATCAATTCCTCAGTCGTCGCCTTCACAAAATGCTTAACATATATATTTCTGTAACTTGGAATAATCTATGTTTTTCCCTGGCATGCAACTGCTACTTAAGTGTGTAAAGTAGCGAAAATTTTAATGAAGTATAAACATCAATGTTAGATCAGTTGTTCCAAGTAATACTGCATTGGGGAAGTCGTACAATATATATTTTCTTATAAGTAGATGTTACGAGATATTGTGTCATTGTATATAAAAATTACTTTAGCTATTTAAAAATGGCGCCCTAACAAATATTATCAATGAACTACTTTATGGTCACCACATTCATATAATATATTAATGCATTCTGATAATATTATAAGGCTTGCTCCTGGTGGTTTATGTACGTATAATGCATGCTTTTTTTTCTTTTTGTTTTTTTTTTTTTTTGCTCTGGAAAGTATAATGCATGCTTTACTTTGTATACGCATTCACTAATAGCCTTGGTTCTCTAGCCTTAAGGTGACAACAATAAGAAAAAGAAATTCGAGGTCCACTAATTTTCTTCTTTCATGTAAATTTTTTCTATTCTAGAGTATTTCTTGATACCTTATATTCGGAAAACTTAACTTTTGTAAAATTTGGCCCTAATGTTTTAGTACCTCTTAGTTAATTACCTTTTTTCTTTTACTTTACTCCCAAGCTTTCTATGGTGAGTGCTCGGCCTTTAACCATTATAAAATGAGCTTTTCCTATTATTCTGTACGTGCATCAATATTCATGTGTGTGTGTATATATATATATATATAATATCTTGTGAATAATGCTGGAGATTCCAAATTTTAATAATTTTTATCAACTTTTTAATATTAACTCAGACGGTGGTGTTGCCATCTATAAGTACAATATAATCCTTTAGTATTAATTGACATGTCAATTTTTTAATCACTTATCATCAGTAAAAGAATGACAACTCACATATCATGTGGGTTTGTTTCATAAAAAAAATGGATCCTTAACATTATTTATTTCTTAGCATTCTAAAATGCTTTAGTTATACTTGTATCACAAACAGCATCGTTACTTAATCTTCAAGTTCTTAAATGCCCCGTATTAAGATGATGAAATATATTCCGAGGTTTGAGTGCAATTGTTGAGAAAGGCCGAGAAACTATAAATTATATATATTGATTTTTTAAAGTAAAAGTAAAAGTATAAACGGTTAAAGCAGCAAAGCCGAGACTATATTCTAATCGTGCCGATAAAACCGATTCAGAATAAATTGGTTCGATATGAACTTTATAAAAATTGAGCATCTATTGACTAATTAGTTGTTGTATATGTTACATAAGTATTCAATCTAAATTGAGGCGTGGTGTGTGTGTGTGTGTGTGTAATGTTTTTGTACTTTTTAGACTTTTAGGCAGATCAAAACTATTTAAAATTATTTTCATTGTGATCTTTACTAAGTAATTATGAATTTATTGTTGGACTCGTTTTATTAATAGTCTTGCAGGGAACAGTTTTGATAACAATATAATGCTGTTGACATATATATATATATATATATATATATATATTCTTATCATCTGATGACTTTATTGTTTGTATGATATCATATTTTGAGTATCTCTTTTTTTTTTTATTAACAAAAACAGTCTTTCATTTAACTCAAATGCACATATTGCAATTATAGATATTCGAGCAATTCCAAGATTGGTGTAACAAAAAGTTTATTATAATGATTAAAGTTATTTAAACTATATTGATTCGATAGAAAAACACGAAGGATTTTTTATATGCGCTCTTTTCGATTAGTGCGCATATAACTCCTTAAGGGAGAGTTTCAAGCTTTTAGTAAGATTCTTTTTTTTTTTTTACTCTTCAAAATTGCCTCGCCTCTAGTGTACATTTTTTTCTTATTGACACAATAATGAATTTGTTGTCGATTTTGATTTTTGCCTCGCCTTATATCTTCCAAATCTAACTCTTAGTAGAAGCTAATCTGACAAGAGATGCACAAAAGTACATAAAAACAGTAAACCAAAATTTTAAAACAACAACGAGATAAAGATTCCTATATACCAAAGTTATCGAAACTATAAAATGAGATCATAGTGGATAAATACGTATTCTATACACAAACAAAATAGATGAAACGTTTGATTCATAGATTCAGAACCATATTCAAAATTATTATCGGTTTACGTGTGTTTTTTATGAGAGAAAATACTGTAGCGAATCACAAACCATGATTTAAATCATAGTACGAATCTATCAACCAAACGCAAAATTACTAGAGTTTGAGATGAAGATGAGAAGAGGAGGAGAGAAAAAGAGAACTCTAGGGCCAACGTCTCGACAACATATTATTATCATATTTTGAGTATTTTTCTCGGTTCTTTTACATTTTTTTCTACTATAATTATATTTTGTGCAAATTAGGCTGGCTGTTACTTTTGTATTCTAGTCATTCATCCGCACCGCTTTTACCAGTAAAGTTAAGCTCAGATTTTGTGCAAAAGAATTAAAGTGATATATTCGAATACCAATACTCCATGGTGGTCTTCTCCATTCTTCTAATTGGGCCTGTTATTTTAAGCGCTCGGCCGTCTCATGGATTGTGGAAAAACTGAGCTCCATTGCAAAGGAGACCCACTTGATTGGGCTCACATCTAGCGGGCCAGGCCCAGGTCATGGATACCCCAGAAATGCATGAAATATTCAAAGATAGTTTCAACCTACATGTAGTTGCGTACATTAGCATACATACATGCATGCACACACGTATATACATATATATATATAGAGAGAGAGAGAGAGAGAGAGAGAGAGAGAGCTCTAAAAAGGGAAAAAAAAAAAAAAGTTACAAAGAGACACACAATGTATAATTACTAATGATTTACACTTTCTCAATTCATCTCAAAACATGCCACTTGGCCCCACCTCTTTCAAGGAAATTATGAAAACATGTTAGAGACCACCGCAAAACCACAGTTATTAGTTATAATTACGAACTTAACACTTGACAAAAACCTGTTAGGCTTTCAGTCTCTTTTTATTCCACAATTTACTTTGGAAATGCACAGAAGAGATATTTAAGATTGTCCACCAACAACCAACCAAGTCACTAAAATCCCAGCTGGGTTTGCGAGTAAGCTACTTAAAAAATGACCCAATACCATCAGGCAACAAGGGTTCCAAGGTATTTTGGAGTTTCAAAAGCTAAATGAGTACAGAAAGAAAAGCAAAACGTCCTTCTACACTAAGAGTAAGGATCCATGTCATGTTTCAGATCATAGTTCGTAACTCACTACAGTATTTTTTCTCACAAAAAATAGACGTAAATTGAAAATAATTCTGATCATAGTTTTAAATTTATAAACTAAACGTCATGATGTATGTTTCTGAACATCAGATGATATCATTGTGAAGAAAACATGCAAACACGACAGAATTTGATGATCCAAAGTATCGGGTCTTTTTTTTTTGGGTACCCTTCCCTGCCCGAAGATTCTCGAAGTTTTATTTAGATAGAATCTCTCTCTAGAGACGTCCATACACTAAAAGCTTTGAAATTTCACTTGGGCTCCCCAAATATTCCAGTGTGAAGCCTAATGTCTAAATAAGAAGCCTTTAAAAAGAAGGATTAGCACGTCCTTTGACGATTATGGGGCCGACATAATGTCTAAATTAAATCTTTAAAGTGGTTGAATAAGCTGCAATAGAATTAACTTTATATTTTATTTTTGTTCCTGATTTAGAAGTTGCACAAACAAATTTCTTACCAAAGTGGTCTCTGAAGAGCAGACAAAAGCCGAGAGATGGGATGCCATTACCATTTTATAAACTATAAATAGTAAACGACAAAACGAAGATACTATTAAGTGAGGATACAGAATATTATTGCAAAGGAAAAAAATAAATAAAATAAAATCCATACAAGTCTAGTAAACAAAACTTTCTGAGCCATTATCACAATGTACAACCACCAATGAACACAGGCAGACTTCACAGAGAATCAAATTCTGTAGTCCATTTTTGACGCACACACTATCTTATTTTAGAGTGCTTTTCGAGGGATCTGACACTTGAGAGTGCAGGGATGGCTTTCTTTCCGGTTCTCGTATGCTCATGCATGAGAGAGAGAGAGAGAGAGAGAGAGAGAGAGAGAGAGAGAGTTGAAATGTTGAATATCAAGAATGATACCCCAGATTCTCTAAGACAGCTCTTATGATAAGTTAAATCCATTGGCACAATTATGCAGGAAATGGTAATGGTCAGTTTGCACAGAAATTAATAGACTATGGAAAAAATAAATAAATAACGAACAATACACAAAAGATAAATTATACACATAGCAAAGGAAGAAGTTCTGATTCACTTGGACAACACAAGATATGCAAAATCTAAAGGCTAAATCCACCTAATCGAACTGATATAGTTGCAGGCATAGTTTAGCAGTAAACCACAGCCGACACCATCACAAGATCACCACAAATTCAACTTGAATAAATAATAATTATAATAATAATAATAATAATAATAATAATAATAATAATAAAACGGCAGTCTGTCATAAGGTACATCTAATCCAAGCAATAGCAGACTAATGCATAAAAAAAAAAAAAGAGTTATCTTTTAACACTGAAGACGGAAATACAACATTCTTCCTTCACCCATATGATTCAAGAAAACATGACCAACTAAAATATCACTCATAACTCATCATAGTTAAACAACAACATGAGAGAGTCAAAAACACTATTGTCATCTGTTAAAACACTAATTAGCATACACTATTTTGGGGGCGTATTTGTGTTAGATAAACCCAAAAGAGAAGAGTTCTATACAGTTAACTCTACACAAGATTTAGCAGGAAAAAAGGCCATATGAAACAAAAAAGCCAAATTCACAAACCAGAAACCATAAGACATCTATACGTATTATATAACAAGGAAAGCAGGCCCCGAATCTAAAGGGCATATATCAGATACTTCCATTCTTGAGATTGCTAATCGATGCATTCTTTTTCACTTAAATCCGCCGACTTTAATCTCCTCGGAGAGCTTAGCTTATAACACCATTCCCACTGTATTAAAAACACAAATTTACTACTGCTCTGTGCATTTCAGTCCCGTTAAGTAAACCTGAGACTGAATAACTGTTCTTCCGAATTAAAACCTGGTACTACCGTGAAGCCAACCTTTACCCTCGATTTACATGGCAACAACAATCTCTTGGTGACATCTTCCATGTACACCATCGAAAAATCCACGCCCCTTTCCACTCGAAAGATCTCAACAACGGGATCGAACGAAAAGGCCAGCTTGTGCAGTGTCCAAACTGAGCTCGCCATGTTTACATACGCCTCGTAGAACACACTCAATGACCGCCACGAATTCAAGACCACTTCTTTTCTATCCATATTACTGAAAATCGAGGACTCCATTGTTGGATGGATAATCTCTTGATACTTGCTCTCACAAAACCTCGAGAAATCGCAGCTCCAGTCCCTACTCAACACCTCCATAGGATTGCTCGATGCATGTTCGAGCAATTGCCTCAATGAAAAACTTCTCTTATCGGAATCCGAAGCATGCCCATTACACAAACTTCCATCCTCAACCAATCCAAAGAATTTTGAATCAAAGTTTCTAAACATTCCCAGGCAAACATATGACAAAAACGCAAATCTAGTATGTCCTTTCTTGGCATACCCAACATCGGGATGAACCAAATTAGCAGCTAAATCCAAATCCCACCCAACTCCTCTCATCAACTCAATCAAAATCTTAGTAAACTTACGCGTTAATCTACAAGCATCATGCAAAACAGAATCAAACACTTTAACAGAGAGCAAAACCTCGCAAGACGAGTTCAAATCACCCGATAATCGTTTCGAAAACTTGGAAGTCTGCCTCTGAATCTCCTCCAACTTCTTCTTCAGCGCCGCAACTTCGTTGTCCTTCTGATCCATCTCTTGTTGAAGCCGGTCCGAGAAAGTCCCGAGCGTGCGAAGCTTGCTCTGATTCTCCTCCACTTGAGCCTCCAAACACGACCCAATTGGCAAATCCTTGTCGGAATTATCGGAATTTCTGCAGTTTTCCAAGTAAAATCTCTTGAATTCGGAGAGTCTCTGGAGGTGAGAAACCAGAGCTCGATCGGCGGATTTTATGTTTTCTTCAACAAACGGGACATGGGCAGTTTGTAACTGGAGGTACGAGGCTTCGAAAGAGGAAACCGTGGCAAAAATGGAGGAAAACAGGGTCTGGGTAAGGTGGGTATTTATGGGTTTCGCGAATTCGTCGTTTTTCTTCTTCTGTGTATCGATGAAATTGGGTTTTGTGGGTGTAATTAACGGTTTTTGTGGGGAAGAGAAATTGGTGTAAGTGGAGTCCGGTTTGATGACGACGACTTTCTGGTCGGTGATGACTTCCTCGGCGGAGTCGAGGAGGGAGAATCCGTCGGCGTCGGCGGATTCTTCTTCGTCGGCGAAGAATTCGAAGGTCTTGGCTTTGAATGCGAGAGCGAATTTCTGAAACATCTCGGAGATTTGTGGGGGTCTTGACGAACCGTCCATTTCTGGCATTTTCTCTTCTCTTCTTCTTCTTCCTTTTTCTAAGAAGACGAAGAAATTAAAGAATAAAAAGAAGTAAAAATGAAGAATTATCTTTTCTCAGTAACACTTCTTCTTCTTCTTCTTCTCCTTCTTCTCTTTGTTACAGTTTGTGGAAGTGCTTTGGATGTCTTCGAAGGAAGGTATGTGGGATTCGTCTTTTTTCCTCTCCTTTTGTTTTATTTTATTTATTTTGTGATTGGTTTAATTAATTTGATTAATGACTAATCACTAATTTAATTCTCGTTAGTCTTTTTTTAATTATTATTTTTCCAGTTTTCAACCAAGTTCTCCTTGTTATGCTGACTTTGAGAGTTTTGGCAACGGTAATAAAGGAAAAGACTAGGGTGACGGGATGAGCGGTCAATTTTCCGTGACAGGCTTGTTGTGGTAGGTAAAATGCTCACTTGAAAAGCTTGAACATTTTCATGAGATTGTTGAGAGTCAAGTATATCTTGTTTGATTTTTTTTTTTTAATATACACCAACATGTCACAAGAAGTAGTCCAAATTTTTAAGTGTTTTTTTTTTTTTTTGCTGAATAATTTTTAAGTGCTTATATCACGATAAGATTATATCCACATACAAATGTGAAATAATTAGAACACAAATGTGAAATATTTATAGCACGATAATATAAGTCAATGCATTTCAATAAACATGTATTAACAGGTTTGACACAAAAAAATTGATCAATTATGACCCATTTAACACAATTAATGTTTTTTTTTTTTTTTTAAAAAGAGATCATGTTGGTACCATATCATGTCGCTATACAATTGGTACAGTTAACTTATATATATTACGGCGGTTAATTTTTAAATTACTTGATTCGACTAGAAACCACATTGTTTTTCATCTTATATGTTTTGACTTGAAATTTATATGAAAAAATATACGGATCACCTCATCAATTTATGTCAATGTTTTTGACCGGCGCCATAAATTGCCGCCCTAGACACATGTTTCTTCTTTTTTTTGTCTATTTCCTTTTTGCTTGAAATGATGGAGAGTTTCTTGGATAGCTCTTAGCTGTTATTTGTTCACCCTTCAACATCAAGCATATGAACGTGTAACTGTTTTTTGAAGTATTGAATATGCCATTAAAAATGTTTTAGCGTTCTGCTAACTACTCTTATATTCATGTCAATGTTTATTTGAAGAAATAATATTGCTAACACAGCTAATGGTGGTCGCCGGTGATAATGTCTGCGACCATCATTAGCTATACTGGACTCGTTTAGTTCGTTAATTCGAGTTAGATGTGACTGTTTTTTAGAGTTTTTTACCGTAACAAAACTCGAATTCTAAACTCAAATCAGTGAAATGAGCGGGGTCTAAATTCATCCACTTCAATTTTTTTTTTTTTTTAAAAAAAACTATAATGAAGAGAGGAGGTTTAAAAAAGAAATTGAACAAATTTGATAGAGTACAAATTGTGCTGCTTATTTAATATATAATATAACGTCTAAAAATACTAAAAGAAGGGAACGTATCTTTTATCTTGTGCATTCACTTGGCTCGAGAAAAGCAATGCCTTTTTCAACTTGTTTATTAATAACTTGTTAGGCCATGAATTATCATATTGGTAACTATGGTACGAAAATAATAAAGATTTTGCTGTCTTTAGCATAAGACATAAATCTTTGGCGTAAAATGTTTTACTGGTTCTTTCGTCGTTTTCTGTTAGAAAACCACATCTTCTGAGGAAACAAATCTTCCATGCATTCTGGCATCTTTTTGTCACTGTGATGGTATATTTGTACAGGATCAATAATTTCCCACATTAATCAACTACATGCTTCAAAGTGGCTTTATTTACTTATCAAAGCTCATAGTTCTCTCCATTCTGTGAATGTGGACCTACTCACAAAATGCAATCATTATAGCTTTATATGTACCTTTAAAGTGTGTGTAATACTTTAGGCAGACAATTTCCAAGTGGGAGCTGGAGTAACAGCATGAATTGAGAAAAATATAATTACAAGTTTTGATTATAATTATATTCATCATTTCTAAGTCTTGGTTTAGCAAGTAAATCATTTACTGCAAAAATAAGCCTGGGGCATTTGTTATAGCTATATTGGGATTGTCGTGAATCATGATGATATTTAGACCAAACTTGTTTGATTCATGAATTAGAACCATAAGATTAGAACCATTTTTAATTTACGTGTGTTTTTTGTGAAAGAAAATACTGTAGCGAGTTATGAACCATGATTCGAATCAGAAAACGAATCTTCCAACCAAACGGGCTCTAAATTTGGTATAGAAAATTTCTTTCTTTCTTTTTCTTTTTTTTTTTTTTAAAGAAGTTAGAAGTTGTAAATTTTATAAGTTTTTAATAGTGTGAAAAAATGAGACTTGAATTAATGAATTCTTCCTGCCCCAGCAAAAGTACAATCCAAGAGACCCTTTACCGTTGAGTATTTGAGTTGACTCAAAGAGAAAAAGGCCGAAAGGGGGATTGTTGTTTGGTGAAAAATAGGGCCGTGATTAGGAAACGTGGTTAACCAAATTGATTAGATATTGACTATTAAAAGGTTGGTTAGCAGTTGTTACATGAGATCAAATTGAGAACAATTAGAAATGTTTCAATTAATAAAGAAATAATAAAGCAAATCATTCATTGCAACTTTGCAAGACGTTCCAAATATAGCACAGTATCTTCCACCTTGTTATAACTATGAATTATACAGTCTAATATGAAAAAAAAAAAAAAAAAAAAAAGAATTAACAGTGTTGTTTTATTTTCAACCGTTATATATGTATTAAGTAATGTCAATTTTACAAACACATCCGTATAAAATAAACACTAGCTTTACAGCGATAACTTATTAATATTGCTTGCTTAGGAAATAAAGATATACAACTATTTGTTCTTATTTACTTTCTTTTTTTTTTTTTTGGTTCTTCAATCACACTACACAAGCAAGCACATATATGCAATATGTATGTGTGCGGTGAAATTGACAGCATATGGGATCACAAACCAATAAGAGAGACAATTATTCCATTTGCACAAAAGTTTCTTAGTTTAAGATTATTTTCTTTTTCTGTGGGTATTTTGCAATGTGACCACCAATTCTAGTGGATAAATCAATGAGAGAAATATAGAACACACAATTTCTTATAACGTGTCTCTATCACCTGGTTAGAAGAAGTAAATAACATGGTTGACGTGGACGTTTGGTTGATGGATTTAAAATTATTCTAAATTTATGTGTATTTTTTATGAAAAAAATATTATAACGAATCACGAAACATAATTCGAATCATGACATGAATCTAACAATCAAATAACTTAGTCCATTCAAATGTTGCAGACGACAGAGATTTTGTCGAGCCTATCTCGGCAATCATGGTGTCCCTCTAGTTGTTCGCTTTGTGGATTAGTAGTCTTTGACGTATTATTAAAATATTAAAATGCTGCAAAGGAATAATCTTGCTTTCGGCACATGATTAAAAAAAAAATACAAAATAAAGTCCTCAAGAATATGTTTGGCAAAACAACATTTTGACAAACTAAATCATGGATTTTCATTTACCAAATTGTCGCCTAATACAAAACTTAATTGTTTTGGTTTGCTTTTTTATTTTATTTTCCTTTTTGCAAATCTCCGTCTAGGATTTGTTGTTAATCACCTAAAAAATTAGACCCTCAAGTTACTGTATGAGTGTGTTTAGTTACAGTGATAGAATTGTAATAATAGTAATGAGAATAGAATGAAAAAGAATACATTGAAAACAAATATTAATTTTTTTGTTTGGCTGAAATGAAAAACAATAAAATGATATTGATTGTGTTTTAACAAAAATACCCTTAATAAAACAAAGTCAAATTACATATTCAACTAGCATGAATGTTCTTTAAACTTTAGGCTAAGTTTTTTCTTCAATTTTTTTCTTGAGATGTTCTCAGCTTTAATCAATATCAAGATGCAACTTTCTTAAATGTATAAACTACCATTAACAACTCCCTTTTTTTTTTTTTTGCCGAAGAACAACTGCACATATGAAAAATTACTATCCAAAGTTTACCCATATATGAAAAAAATCATTATCTATAGACAATACCGAAAAACCCAAATCTGACAGAGAAAATCACTATTCAAAGTTGACCAAAATATGAAAAATCATGATCTGAGAACAATTATGAGCAACCCCAAATCTAAAAAAGAGACTATTATCAAAGAGCGGCTTCAAATCTATAACTAGAGCTTTATGCAAAAAACAAAAAAAGAGAGACAATTTTGAAGAACAAACCCATATATGAAGAAACCAAATTCTGAACAAACCAAATAAAAAATAAAAAAAGAAACCCATCAATATTTGTGCACAAACTAATAAACCCAAGCAACCATAGAAGAAATTAGCTTCAATATCAAGGCAAGTTTATCACCTGAGTACAACCCCATCTAGCATGTTTGGAACCAATTTTATTTCTGTTTTTCACGTTTTTCAAGATAAAAAAATGAGATTGAGGGAAAAAATATGTTTGGAGGAAAAAATGGAAGAAAATTGAAAACAATTTCATTTTTTAATTTAGTGTAAAATCACTTAGAAAATGAAAATGATTTGAAGTTGTTTTTCATTTTTTGTTTCCATTTCTTTGGGCAGATGCCTTTTTTTTTGACAGGTGGGTGAAAATTATATAACTAAATGAAATTTTAGTTTTTTCTTAAACTAAAAACAATCTCTTAATAAAACTACCAATGCATTTTCAGAAACGATTTCTGCTTGAGATTAAAAACGTTTTCATTTCCAGTTCATACAAAAAATTAAATTATAAAAAAACTAATTCTAAACGTACTCATCAAGTTTTACTTTTGAAATTTTCTTCTCCTATGAGGAAGAAGAATGAAAGACTAAAAAAGACAATGGACGGAGCCACGCTCAGCTGGTGAAGCTTCATTGTCAACAGCAGAACGTCGAAGTAAGTGGTGGAGCACTGACGAAATGATGTTCGACAACACTGTACAGAGGCGCTGAGCGCGAGCTCCGATGATGTACGGTGGCGCTAGGTGTGAGCTTATGTTCTTTGGCTGACCTTTTTTTTAAGCAAATAAAGGAGGGATCTTCTCCAATACTCTAATATAATGGTAAGTGAGGTTTTTTTATCCATCAAATATGTGTAAAATTATATAAAAATTAAAAAATACGCAGATTTAATAGTTAAAAAAACATTACCTCTCAGTACGTCAAATATACTAAAAAATCTCTAAATAAATATGTCCAACTTTTTTTAGTTTTGTCCGATTGTTTAGAATTCTTTCTCGAGTTGATGTGTAATGTGAGAAGTTGAGGATAATTTTTTAGAGTTCGTTTGTTTTATGTGTTTAAACTCGTGATTTTGATTCTGTTACAGTGTTTTTCTCTCACAAAAAATTTGAATTTCAAATGTCAAAATCAAGAATCACTGGTTTAAACGCATGATCCAAACGGGCCATTAGTATTTAATATGTCTTTCAATGAATTTTCCAGGGGTATATCTCTACATTTTACTCAAGAGTTGTTTGGCTCATGTGTTCAGCCATTTTAAACTCATAAGCTCATATAACTTTTAAAAGGGGAAAGGAGACAGACAAATACTCTCTTTAAAGTGTACAAGTCTAAATTTTTATCATTTACTTATGATTAATATCTTTTTGGTCAAATAATTATATTTGTCAAAAAAATATTAATTAAGAATAACATGTACTCTAATTTTCTCTTTTTGAAAAGGTTTTAGTCCAGATGTGATATTTTAAATCAGCCATAACTAGCCAATTCAGAACTGACCACCATCCATGAATTCATCTAATCAGGATAAGTTTCTATAGTGATTTCCAATTCTCATGTTGAAATTCATGTTTTCAATACACATTTAGAACTCGTTTAGTTTGCTGATTCGAGTTGAGATGTGACTTTATATGAGAACTTTTTACTATAGCAGAATAGTTACATGTGACTGTTTCTGAGAGTTTTTTACTGTAATAAAATTTAAATTTTAAACTCAAATCAGTGAAATAAACGGAGCTGCGTGTTCAGGCTTCACCACTCAAACGAAATAAGCTCTCGAACTATCACATTTCAAACCGGCTGTCCCTATTCGGCTGCCTTGCTGGCTGCCGTGCAGTCCAAAGACAACGTGGGCCATCGTGAACCACGAAAGCCCAAATCGAAGAGACTGGATCAATTCCAATTGACTGTGGGATGTGGGACACAACATAAAGCCCAAATCGCAGAGATTTAGGGATTTATAGATACCAAAACCTCATTATTTTCACCACCCCACTCTCTGAGAGTACAAAGTTAGTAACGTTGTCACATTGATGTGATTAAAGGACATCATCATCAGGATCGGGAAAAGAATCTCGAAAAGAAGAAGAATAATCATGTGAACATTCAGATCAAATGGCCCATACATTCCTGGTTAAAAAGCAGAAAATTTATTAGTATAAAGTGCATTAACATTTAGGACATGACCATGCCGTTTCTCTTCAACAGTTTTTCACATCATAACTAGAAAAACAAATGAGATTTTTTTTTTTTTTAATGACAGGAAAAAAAAAAAAAAAAAAAAACAAATGAGATTTAAGATATTAGGGTGATTAAACTCTCTGAATCTGGGGTGAAATTCAGATTGATGTTAACCCTTGCACGGGGTAAAAGCTGACAAAAAATGTTTCTTCTATTTGCAATAATTAAGTTTGTCATTATTTAAGTGTCGTCCGTGATGACTTTTATAAGCTCCATGTAAAATATTTTTGGCCTCATATCCTTCACTATTTTCCTTTCCCTTACAAAATCTCCTCTAAATTGCAACTTTTGTATCATTCTTTGTTTTTGTTTGCTTTCTGCTTCACAAAAGGGTACTGTTCTCGTGCAACTAGTCATTGCTGGCCCCGCCGCTTAATGATCTTAGCAACGATCTAAAAAATATCTTTTTGATTGATATCACGTGGATGAAGCACGTGAGAGGGGATGTGGGATTCAACTCCAGCGTAGATTGTAGAAAACAAAAAATTTTAAGTAATAAGCTTTTTGAATAGGAGACCTTATGCCAGTTAGATTTTCCTTACGACTCACTTAAATTTGATTTTTTTTTATTATCAGTCCTTCAATTGTTAATACAAGTAGGGTGTGTACGTTTTTCTCAATTAGATCGCACTAATAAATATGAAAAGTGATAGAATATGATAAAAATTTTAACAATGTTGGACGACAATATCAATAAGACATTAATTTCTGTATCTTACCAAAAGGAATTCCTTTTTATTATAATGTTAATTGAACGATGGAAAACATATGTTCAATACATTGTGGTTTGAACTTTTGTGGTTTGAAATGAAAAGTTTGATACACGTGGTTTGAACTTTGATTTAAAACACTGAAAACAATGGGTTTTTAAGCTTTTTTTTGGTTCAAAACATCAAATTAGTAGTTTGAACCAATTCTAAAAAAAAAGCTACCTAACGATGGTTCGAAACAACTTCTGAACCAATTCTAAAAAAAAAGCTACCTAACGATGGTTCGAAACAACTTCTGAACCAATTCTAAAAAAAAAGCTACCTAACGATGGTTCGAAACAACTTCTTAGTTCAAATCACTCGAACCTATTTACCAAACAGCATCATAATCTTAGTTCTTTTATTTATTTACTACTCTCATTTTAAAAGATCAACCTACTAAATTAGACGATGTAGGGCTTATTCAGTTATATTTTTGAGTTACGGTGACTTGAGTGTAGATTTAAGTTGAATTTAAGTTATAATTTAAGTTGAATTTTTAACTTGAGTTTATGTTTAGACGTGCATATTTGAGTTAAGATTTGAATTGAGAATATAATTTAAGTATGTGATTGGTATACCAAAACTTGAGTTATGAATAGTAAAAAGTGAATGGGATGTAATTATTTTGTTTGGAATTTATTATTTAAATAAGGGCAAACAATTTTTTAATAGCAGGATGTAACTTGAGTGAGGTGAATTCAAAGGGAAGGGTTGAACTTGAGAAATTAGGCCGCTGACTTGAGTATTAACTCGAACACGAACGTGAGTACTTGAGGAACGAACACGAACTTGAGTTGAAAATCTCATTCAAGTTGGTTTATTTAGGCCCCGTGGGCTCGTTCATTTCGCTATTCGAGTTTAGAATTCAAGTTTTGCTACAGTAAAAAATTCTCATAAATAATCACATCTAATTTTTTTGCTACAGTAAAAAATTCTCACATACAATCACATCTTAACTTGAATCAGCGAAACGAATGAGTTGTAAATTCAAATTAAAATGTGATACTTTTTTAGAGTCCCTAATATCTTGATTTTTTTATTATAATTAATCTAGGTGAGATTGAGATTTATTACCCTTTGTGCTATCATTATTACGAAAAATGACGCGAGACTATTGTTATTTTAGTTTCTTTCACTGCTT
The DNA here is from genome assembly GCF_000414095.1 of Morus notabilis. NCBI lineage: Eukaryota > Viridiplantae > Streptophyta > Magnoliopsida > Rosales > Moraceae > Morus > Morus notabilis. Next base: position 532,143 of record NW_010357688.1, read on the forward strand.
TGAGGATGGACTAGGTAGCCAATATTTATTGCAGGTCACTTTTGGTGAGTAATAGATTTGATCTTGCTTTTAATTATGTGGATCTTGATTTTATTGTCGTTGGAGTTTGATGGAAAAGTATGTATGATCACGTCGATCGTCGTATCTGGAAATTACCAATCAATTTAATTCTAGTGGGTGTGGGTAATAGATACTTGTCATTTTCCAGGATCTTCTTGCAGGGTAGGAGACATTGATGTATCAGTTGGGTCGCTGTTAATATGCTTATTAAATAGTTACACTTTGACATATATAAAGGGAAAAAAAAAAGTAGGCTATAACTTGTAGATATAATTGATTACGTGTATTTTTTTATTGTTAGCTTTTCCTGAATAACTGGTTTTTTGCATGCCCATAAGTCCTTTTTGACTTCCGCTATATCAGCTCAAAAATAGCATTCAATTTAATCTTCTGTCCCATCTTGATCTATTTCAACTTCAAGAGTTGTCCCAAAAAAAAAATAATAAATAAATAAATAAAACTAGCAGTAGCATTTTATAATTTCTGTCCTTTTAGCAAATTATACATTCTCTTTTTATCCTCAAATATTAATGTAACAACTTATTATTTCATCAATAAAAAAAAGTAATATAGTGTTATGAATAGTAACTATTAACCTCAATTAAAGTTACAATATAAGTCAATTAAAATTACTGTTCATATCAGAATATTATTGTGCAAATAATAACCGTAAATAGTAAGTATTATATAAATAGTAACTGTGAATAGTGTCAAAATTTTCTTATAAATAAAACTCTAAGGCTCTTTATTTTATATACCTTCACAAGATTAATGAAATTCTTTCTCTCTCTAAAGTTTTTCATCTTAGTTTTTATAGCACGTTATCAGCACAAACGTTTTATTCCTACTGCGATTGTCTACATTCATTAATTCAAAAAAATAAGGTTCTGATCTAATTACAAGCATCTACCTTAAAATCAAAAGAAAATAAGTCTTAACCATGTCCTACTACAAGTTTCTACCCTTACTAATTCAAGTGAAAAGTATGTAAATATATTCTATTATTTTATATTCATACAAAGGAGGAATATGTCACTAACATATTATAATTTTTATAATTTTATCATTATACACTCTTCAAAAAGTTTACCGAGTAGTTTGACGTGTTTGTATTCTCATAAATGGACTGCTATGCCACCCGCAGGTAATATTTCTCATTGTATTTTTTGCATACATATTACATTCTCATATGTTTATTTTTCTACATCATTTTAAGTATACAATTGTAATTTTTCTTCCACTTCTAATGGTAATATAACGATTTTTTACACCACTATTAACGGATATGTAACAACTATAAACGGCTAGTTTTTAATCTATAAAATGTGATTTTTCTTAACCCATACATCTTACATTCTTTGCAACAACAATACAGTTTGCACAATTATAACAAATTTTATGAGCTAATCTCAATTCTTTTTGTGGCTAAGAAAAATAATGAATTGTTGATTAAAAATCATCAGTCTCATCCTACTAGTTCAGCAACGTTTCTAGAAGCAAATGTTGCATTCTCTAAAAATTCGGGACGAAGGTAAAATCCTAGACGTGGTAGTGGATGTGGTCGAAGTGGTTATTATAACCTTTCACAGAAAGTTATGATTCAAAAGAAGCATCATGATAAAGAAATGGATGCTAATGGAAGTTTTTCCCAGATCCATGAAAATTCTTGGTATAGATGTGGTACTAAAGGACACTAGTCTCGAATTTATCGAACACTGGAACATTTTTACAAACTTTACAAGACATTTCTAAAAGGGAAAGAAAAAGGAAGTTAATTTTAATGAACACCACGATCCTATTAACGACTCCACCCATCTTGAAGTTTCAAATATCACTGATGATGTTGCTTATCAAACTATCAGTGATAACTAGACATATACATTATGCTCTTATGTATATCCATTGCATTTTGTTTTTGTATTGTCTCTGTTCTATGTATGTTGTACTTATTTACATAAAATTATATCTTATGTATTTTCTTAAAAATTCATGAAATTTTTATGATATTATTATTATTATTGTATGAAGCTTAATATGGATGGAGCTAAGTTAAAAGTTAATGCCAGGGATATTTGTATTCCAGATAATAGTACAACGCACATTATCATAAAATCAAAAAAGTACTTCTCTGATTTAAAATCAGTAAAGACAATAATCAATACAGTATATGGTCCTATATATCTGGTTGGGGGATTGGTAGAGCAAGCTTTGTATTGTCAAATAGAACAAAGTTTTCCATAAATGACGTTCTATTTTCACCAAAGTCCAAAAGAAGTTTGTTGAGTTTCAAAACATATCTTCATGAATATGATATAGAAATTGAAGGGAATGAAAAATATGTGTATTTAACTACTAACGTATTAGGAAAGAAGTACATATTAGAAAATTTTTCAAAACTCTCTTCGAGATTACATTATAAATATATAAATGTGATAGAGTCACACATGGTAGTTAAAGAAGATCCCCAAATATTAACCCTATGGCATGACCGTTTGGGTCATCTTGGTTCAATACACTCCCAAATATTTAATACATTCGATTAAGTGACAATGCAACAGATCTTTTCACAAAGGCAGTTCCCACTACAACATTCAGAAAGCATATTCATAGCATCGAGATGCGTTATCTCTGAGATTTATGAGGAAAGCCTTTACATGTTAACTTGAGGGAGAGTTTATGTGGTTGTATTCTTTTTTCCTTATTATAGTTTTATCATATTGGGTTTTCCTTATAAGGTTTTTAACGATGCAGCATAAACACGTATAGATAAATGACGTACACTTTTTCTCTTTGCTATAGGTTTTATCTCACTGAATTTTTCCTAGTAAGGTTTTTAACGATGCATCATGAATGGTGGACATATAAGAGAAAGTGTTATGAATAGTATATGTCCGTCTCAGTCAAAGTTACTATGTCAATCAAAAGTACTGTTCAGTCAGAATCTTATTGTGTAAATAATAAACGTAAATAGTAAGTACTATGTAAATAGTAATAGTGAATAATGTCAAAAATTTTCTTATAAATAGAACTCTAATACTCTTCATTTTATATAAAATTAATAAAACTCTCTTTCGAATTTTTCTCACTAAAATTTTTCTTCTTAATTTTACATTTTCTTAGTTTTTATAACATATAGGAACTTTTTTTTAGTGGGATTTGAAGTTAGTATTCAGGCTTACGATAACTCATCAATAGGCTATACAGCTGCAGCTATACATCATCTTTCTATATACATACACTGATACGTGCATAACAAATATTTTCCTTTTTTCCCCCTCTCCTTCAGAGTAAAAATCACAACATTGAGAGTTCCTTCACATGCTTCGTTGTTTTTCACCATGGTAGACACCTCACACCAGGGGCGTATCTTCAAAAAACACTCTAACGTTCAAGTTAACGATTAAAAAAAAAAAAAATCACTAATTTTGACAAATGAGTAAAATGATGGAAATATGATTCAAACTATTCCTATTTATAAAGATGGTTTGGCGAACCAAAAGTATCTTTTGGGTCTATTTTTATTTATTAGTGGACGTTTAGTTTATGAATTTAAAATTATAATTTAGAATTATTCTTAATTTATGTGTATTTTTTATGAGAAAAAATACTGTAACGAACCACGAAACTTCCCTGTTAGATGGCTTAATTTGGAAATTCTTTAATATATATGTGTGCGTATATATTCATTTTATAACATCAATATGTGTCAAGTTTTGATTAACTGCTTGAAGTCGAGTTTTAAATTACTAACCCTTGACCTTGAGCTTGTAATCTTGATCCCTTGACACGATTGATGGTCATTTTCGATCCTCCCACCTAGGTGGGTCAGCCTCGCGTTTGATCTATGCAATATTTCCGATACTAGAGAGAACGCATGTTATATATTGTGACATGCCTATGTATATTACCTTTTTATTCTTATTTTATAACTAAAATAATGTCAAAGAATTAATAAGATGGTAATTTATTTAAGCAACAAGACAAAAGAAAACCATTTTCTTTTCTCTCATTCACATTTTCTTTCTTTTGTATAATTTCTTTCTTTTTTTTCCATAAATCAAATGATTTGATGTTTTAAAAAAAAATCTTTGAGGATTTTTGAGTGTACATTGAGTTTACGGATTTAAAATCATGATTCAGAGTCATTCTCAATTTACGTGTATTTTTTATAAGAGAAAATACTGTAACGAATCACGAATTATAATTTAAACCATAACATGAATCTGCATACCAAACACCCCCGTCTTGTTTTTAAAGTTTGGAACCAAAAATTACAGCCACATGTTTTGAAAACTACATTTCAAAACCACAAAAATTCATTATCACTTCCTATTGACCAAGCTGGCCCTTAAAGGACTTACCAAGTACCAACTATTCTTTATATATATATATATATATTATATATATATATGTATTCGCCATATATGACATGATAAATGTTCAGCTATTCTTGTTCTACCCAATTCCTATATTTCCTTATCTTTTGTTCTCTCTTCTGTTTCTAATTTTCATGAAGTATGTGATCTGCAGCTTCTGCATTGATGTGAGAACTTTGAGCCCAAGCAGATTCAGATATTGGACCACGTCTATACACACATGTATATTGTGTGGCTCAAATGCCACTTGAGTAGATTACGAGGGGATTTTTTTGTAAAATTTTTATTTTTTGTTTATATAATACGGAAAAAAAACAAGTTTCTTTTTCTTTTGCTTGAAAGGAAAAAAAAAAAAAAAAAAAAAAAAAATTTTTTTTTTTTTCTAAAGGGGGGGAAAAAAAAAAAAAAAAAACTTGGACAAACCAATTTTTTTTTTAAAAAAAAAAAACTTTTTGTTTTTGCTAATGAGACGGAAAAAAAAAAAAAAACAACTTGGACATACCAATTTATTGCTTGTAGATCTTTTTACAAAAACAGAAAACCAAAGATTTTTTATACATTACCTTACACAAGTTGCTTTTTGAATGCACATTATATGCGCATAACGTAACATCGGTATATCGTTGGGGAATAAATATGTAGAGTACAACGTTAAACATCAAAGTAATTCAGTACTAATTATTAATGGTATCTTAAACCTTTTTTTTTTTTTTTTGGTTAAACGAAAACGTAAGAAGTTCGATAAAGTTCACGAGTGGAATCTCAAACTGATTTTATTAAGAGTATCAATCTAGCTTTCTAAGGATTATAAAGATGACTTTTTATGTAACACTAAGAACTAAGAAAAAAACTATTTTATAAATAGTTTTGGTTTTTATTAACTTTTTCATATGTTACTTTCATTTATTAGTATCCTGAAGTCACGATCGATGACCAACAAAAAAAAAGGAAGCTGATCTTCATGAAATATTTTATTGCACCATATACAAATTATCCCTTGACTATCTAGATATACACACGTGAGAAGTATATTCTAATCTTGTATATATATATAAACTGACACACGTGTGGCAGTTCATTATACATGAAATCCTAGATATTCGTGAGGGAATTAAAATGATCGTGATGAAAAAATAACGAAGAAAGAAAATATGCGTGGTGAAGTTATCCGTGACCATTCTCGTGCTAGGCACTAACGTAACCATAGATGACATGATGACGGCCCAACCGCCGTGTATAAAGTGGCACTACAAAATATGATCTCATGCATCGAAAAGTCAGAACTACCCCTTTATGGACTAGCACCACCAGCATTCTTGCTTTGATTTTTAACAACACTTTTAAGGGCATCTTTGACCTTGAACAAGAAAATTCCATATATCTCTTTGCCTTTCCAGTCGGCAGAACCTGTAATAGTGTATAGTCCCAAATCCAAGCAAAGGAATCGGACTTTGGTTAGGCCACGCGGGTGAGAGAGAGAGAGAGAGAGAGAGAGAGAGAGAGAGAGAGAGAGAGAGAGGAATTAAACACAGAAATCGAAATGAAGAGGAACCCTCCAAACATCATAATTCATGCCTAAACTAGGCAAAAGAGGGAGATGAATTTAGTCAAATTGGAGTAATAAAGGAAAGAAAAAAGATCTTTCAGGATGTATATTAGAATCCCAAATAATGTATTCTATTGGAGAAGATATGTCTCAGATTTTGGGATATATGGCTAATGCCTTATGCTCATGTGAATTATGATAATATATATATATATATATGTATGTATAGCATTATGCTTCTGTGATATACTGATCAGTACTACTGCTGTTCGCCTAAGCCAGCTGATGCCAATTGCGTACGGCCCTTTACACTTTTGCCATTGCCCTATTCCCTCTTTGTCTGCTATTTTGGAATCTCAACGCCAACCTAGCTATATCATGTACGTATGTAGAGAGTTTTTATAATAAGGATATCCTTACAATAAAAAATGTACTATTTTAATAGATTTTTATACAAACTTTACCGTAAAAACAAAGCCTCGTAAGATTTTTTTTTTTTGTTCTTTTTGTAATATCTCACCGTAAATACTCATATTTTCTTTACGATGAAATTTTATCTGTAGTGTAAGTTTTTAATTATTAAATTTGATTAAAATTACATCAAAATAAAAAAAATATGTAGGAGAAATACAAACTTAACACCTTAAAACAAAAATTTCTAGGGTTACGCAGTGAGACATGAATCGACTCATCCTTATTGTTGTGTGAACAACTTTAAATATTAGTTGAATCTCTGTCTAAAGTGGGCGTAGCTCATTAATTGGTCTCCATTTTACTCCATTTACATGTTTATCTGTTTATAATTTTCTGATATTAAAGCTCGAGAGGATTCAAAACAGTGGCCATGAGTCTCAATTAACGTTATAAATTCTTAAATTATTATTATTATTTTGTTTATTCACTGTAGATAAACCAACGTCTATAAGCACAATTCGAATTAAATTGTTTGATTCAAATTGTTAAATCATACATGGGCTACATTTATCATCTCTCTCCCATTACACAGTTTCTATATTATAATAGTTAAGCCTTACCCTCTCCACGCTTCTTTTCATGCCAACGTTTGCCTAATGCTCTTCCCATATGCATGCGATCACATTCATGCAAATAGTGTTTTTTTTTTTTTTTATATAGTTTGAATTTTTATTCCTATTCATAATTAATATCTTTTTTAGTCAAATAAATTTATCAGTCAAAAAAATATTAATCAATAATAAAAATAAAAATCTATGACTTATTTATTCTAAGATAAGTTCAACAATTTTCTCTCAATTTAGAATTTAATGGTGGATTGGCCGTGGGTCTGGTGTGTTAATGAATTTGGTTTTTGTAAAAGGTAACACTTATAGGATGTTTGTTTATTGTATTCGTCTCTGATTCGGAATCATAATTCATGATTCTCTACAGTGTTTTTCTCTCACAAAAAATACATGTAAAACGAGAATTGTTCTAAATCATGATTCTAAATACATAAACCAAACGTCCATAATGTATTCCATTTACGATCGGTACATATTAGTAATAACATTCTGATAATTAGTCAATAGATTACGACCCATAGCAACAAATAATCGCCCCAGTGTACACGCACAGTATAACAAAACTTGCACAAGTTAATGATTGATTATTTATGATAAGTTTACCATAAACAAGGTTCAATGCTGTCTCCGAAATTAATGTTATTCGAGATTGACCAAGTACAACAGTAAACTCTTTATTTTTAAATAATGAAAAATGAAATTGTTTTGATTAATAGACAGATTTTACGCGACTATCATGTAAAAGATTGATGACTTCTGAAAAATGATGGTAATACAAAAATTAAACGGATATTTTATTTTATTAATGGCAAAAATGTGAAAAGGGCAAAAGAATAAGGAAAAAGGTTAGATTACCCTTTACCAAAAACAGTGTAGTTTGTCTCGTGATGATATTATAAGTATTTTTGAAGGACATAACATTACGGAGTAATCAAATGAAAGTTATATTCTATCAAAACAAATCAAATGAAAAGTTATGCATAATAAACAAAAAAGAGGCCTAATAAGCCTAGAATAGTAGATTATTAGATTGTCTCATACCCTATGTGAATTTCTTTAATTCATTTCTCCAATTCCAAAAACTGACCTCCCATAAAAATAAGGAATTGACAAAACCGGCCTTTCTTTTACTGGCTGGATAACAAATCCACGTTTGGAACAATATCCTTTTCGACACATTCTAATATCCGCAAAATTAAAGGGAAACACCTAAAAACGAGTCATGTCCTCCACCAACGATTCAAAACTTTGGCCAAATTACACAAACAATTTTTCTGTCCGGTAAAGTAATCATATGGTACTCATAAATACAGACGGTGCAAATATGGATTTTTCTCTGAAAATTTAGGGGCTTTACTGAATCTCTACTGATTTGCAGTTTTTCACCCACCCCATAAAAGAAAAAACAAAAAAATTCTCAAAAAGAAAATAAAAGAGAAATAGTGCTTTGTTTATATGGGTAAAACAGTAATTGTAGGTTTTATTTCTTTATTGTAAAAAGGGACTAATCCCCCTTCCGTCTTTTTTTTTTCCCTCTTATTTATTAATATATTTTTTCCGTTTTCCACACTGAGAAAAGTCACTGTTTTCTTGTCTTGTCATTTAGCACTTAGCACAGTTATAGAGAGAAGGAGAGAGAGCCAACAAGTCGACCATTCATAGACAACCATTTCGTTAGGGTTTTAGGGTTTTGGGGAAATGGGCTCTTCTTAACGAGGACAATCACCCCTCTTATGGCTCATATAATTAACTATTTACTACAAGGCAAATATAATGGAATTTTTTTGTAAAAAAACAATTAGAATTTTGTTCATTTCTTTTCCAAAATTGTATAATTTCCTTCTTTTTTATATCTATAGAAAATTTCTCCCTTCATGCACTAGTAAGACACTGTCAATTAGAGTGTGTGAGTAAACTTTTTTATTAAAATTTTATTATAACAAACACCGTAATAAAAGAATTTAAATCGTAATTTGAGTTGTAATATTTTTCATTCTTTATTATTATTATTATTATTCTTTGTATACTATTAATATAACACTTAATTTATTTTAATATGACTCTCAATAAATATAATTCAACACTTATAATATTGAGCATTACAAAAATATTAAATGTATTGAATTAGTCAAGCATCGAATTTAAAACTTTATTTGTTTTTATATATCTTTCTCTATAGTAGTACTTATTATTTTGGATATTTTAAACGTTAAATAAGAATTGATAATAAGAATAAAAACATCATAATAAGAATTGATAGAATCTAATACGAATCAAATAGTTTAAAATTAATATTCTAATAAAATTTTCTATTCTTATAATTATAATTTATTTAAAAAGTATATTTAAATTATAATTTTTAATTTTAACGTTTAAAATTTAAATTTTTTATTAAAATAAAATTAATAATTTAATTTTGCATAGATGAAACAAATTACCATAATATATTTTTTATTGTTCTTAACTAATCTGCAAAAACGATGCTGGGATTAAAAGGAAAGTGAGAAAGTAATTATAGCATACTACAGCACCACGCCACCTCGTCTATAAATGAGGACAGCTTCCCTCTCTCTCCCTCTCTTTCTTTGTAATTTCATTGGTGACAGTTTAGTATATGTCACCTGCTAGCGCCGTTCTCTCTCTCTCTCTCTCTCTCTCTCTACAAAATACACGAAGTCCAAGCTTTTCTCTACCTGTGTTAATGGCTGCTCCACCAATATCTCCTTAACCCGGACCATAATTCAAACACCGTCTCTCTCTTTTCTCCCTCTCGCTTGTTTATCAAAATTGAAGCAGCATATATATAGAAGAAAAAGAACAATATGGTGAGCTTTTTCTTGTCTATATAAAATTATAAAGTAATTGAACTTTGATTTTCTTTTTTCTCTAATACTTGGGGTTTTTATTATTTTTGTAGTTTGTTTCTCCATCGAATCTGCTTCCTCGCTGGCTTGAAGTTCTCCTGACCGAGAAGTTCTACAACGCGTGCATAATTCATGAAGAGGCCAAGAAGAACGAGAAGAACATCTACTGCTTGGACTGTTGCATCAGTCTCTGCCCTCACTGCTTGCCTCCTCATCGCTCTCACCGTCTCTTGCAGGTTCTCTCTCTATCTCTCTTTCTCTCTCTATAATTCAACTTTAGTTTTTTTTTTTTTTTTTTTGGAAAAAGGTTAATTTTCTTGTTGGTCTTAAAAATCTTGCTTTTGCTCATTTTTTTTTTTTTCATTTCTTTTGATTTGATCGTGACAGATCAGGAGATATGTTTACCATGACGTTATAAGGTTGGATGATGCTTCCAAGTTAATTGACTGTGCTTTTGTTCAAGTAAGTTCTATCATTCAATTTTGTGGAGACCCATGTTTGAATTATTTCTCATTTCTCACGTCTGATTCTTTTTTTCTTTTTCTTTAGATATGGTCTTACTTAATTAAAAGAGTATTTTGCCAAAGAAATTTGAAATTATCCCAATTTCTGTATGTGCGCAGTCATACATAACAAATAGTGCAAAAGTGGTGTTCTTGAACCAAAGGCCTCAAACAAGGAACTTTAGAGGCTCCGGCAATATTTGTAGCACTTGTGATAGAAGCCTTCAAGACCCTTACATCTTTTGCTCTCTCTCTTGCAAGGTTTCTCCTAAAATTTCACATTTTTTTTTTCAATCTGGGTCTTTTCCAAAAATCCCAAATTACAATTCAAAACTTTTTCTGTTTTTGGTTTTGACAGATTGATTATGTCATAAGAACGGAAGGTGGCTTGTCCAACTACCTATTGGAGTGCAAGTTCTTGTCCCTGCCCGAGCCGGGTTTCGACGACGGTTTGATGACACCGGATTCCGTCCTCGAGCCGGCCGGTTCGGGAGGGAACGGAGGCGTGGGGTGCAAGACCTTGGTCTGCACTGCGACGACAGAAGTTGTGAGGAAAAAGAGGAGCAGCGTTTCGGCTTACCGGTCGGTTTTCCGGCCGGTTTGCTCTCCGGTCTCGGAAATCTCGGCGGCTCTGATGAACCGGAGAAAAGGGAATCCTCAGAGGGCTCCCCTTTATTGAATTAGGGTGTGTACGGACTGGTGGAGAGAGAGAGAGAGAGAGAGAGGGAGAGGTAAGGGAGGTTTTTTTGCAATGAAAGTATACTTTAGTCTGTTGTAGTATCAGGGTAATTTGGCGGTCAAAAAGAAGAGAACCAAAAAAAAAAAAAAAAAGAAATCCCCCAATTTTGTTGAGGAGTTTCTTCTCAATCTCACTCTCTCTCTAGTGTTCTTCTAGTGTATGGTACATTTTGTGCCAATTCGAAAATATTTATTGTTTGGTGGTCGCTTTTGGTGATCTTTTTTACAAAAGTCACATTGAGTAATAGTAAACAAGCAGTTGGTAATGAGTAATGACCATGCTTCTCTTTTTTTTCTTCTATTTTTTTGGTTTTTAACATATTTTCTTGGAAATTCTACGCGGTAGTAATAATCTTTGCAGAAATTATTTAAAGCCCATTTAAAAAGTATATTTAAACTCATGATTTCTTTAAGGTTTGAAATTTAAATTTTTTGTGAGAACTTTACAGTGTAGTAGAATTGTAAAGTTTGAATTTGAGTATATGAAATAAGTTTTTTTTTTTTACATATTTTTTTAATTTAATCTTATTAAAATCAGATTCAGCAATTAAAAATAGGCTATCAATAGTGCTCTTACTGTAGAATGACAATATTTTCGTGAGATTACATTTAACACTATTGGCCATTTTGTGCTTTTTGCTTGTAAAATGCTTCTAGTCAAGTGGATGGCAGCTAATCAAGTGTTGTGTTTAGAATTCCAAGGATAAAAGTATGAAAAAAGAAAAGAAAATAATTTTGTGGCAGGAATAAATTTATATAAAATTATATAAAAATTAAAAAATATGTAAATTTAATAGTTAAAAAAATTTAATCTAACTGTACGTGTGGCATATCTTTTAAAAATAATCTGCCTTTTAGACACCATATTTTGGTCTCGTTTATTTTGTTGATTCGAGTTGAGATGTGATTTTATGTGATAATTTTTTACTGTAATAAAAAGTTAGATGTGATTGTTTGTGAGAGTTTTTTACTGTAGTAAAATTTGAATTCTAAACTCGAATCAACGAACGAATGAGGCCTATTTTTGAATTGAATTTTGTTTTCAGTTAAAACACTTGATAAAGTTTGATAAATATATCATGGTTAATAAAATGTGCCCCATCTCAGAATTGTTCATGTTTCTTTTGTGGGAACAAATTGAGATTGGTTCAAGAACTATTTTCCTTTTTTTGTGTGGATTGTAGAAGCCAAACCACATACAATTTGAACCAAGATATGTGAATGTGACATTCTATTAGCGACCAGATGTTTGATTAAAGATCCAACAATTTTATTCACCCCACTTCTTCTGTTTTGGTTCTTTTCTCTTTTCTCTATTTTTCCATTGGACATAGTAATGACAGAATTGAAAGGCCCATGCCATTCAATTATTTTACTGTTTTTTCACTTCCCCAATGTCTCTGTTTGAGAGGAGAAACTATTGACTACATTTTTTGAACATCTCAAAATATAGATTAATTTTTTTTGGGGAACATGTAACGCCATGTATATTTTTTAAAACCTTTGCTACGGAAAATTTTGTATTTATCCTAAATAAAGTAAGTAAGTTAGGCATATTGATTTGCGTGGGCCACTCTGAATTTTGCTTCCGCTTCTCGTTCAATGTATTTCATATTAGCATGCAATTATGGTATTTTGTTTTCTTTTTTGATTGTTTTTTTTAACTTCCTTTATTATCATCCAAATAATATACTTAAACATTATCCAACCAAGATATCTTAGTGTGTTTTTACTAGTAAAACGGGAAATAGAGAGATGAGGTTGTTTAGGTCGTGTTTGAAATTGATTCCGTTTTTATTTTTTATGTTTTTCAAAAAATAAAAAATAAAAACGTTTCTAGAACGAAGTTTAGCACAATAAAGATAAAAAACATAAATGAAAATAATTTTTTAATTTAGTATAAAATGAGATAGAAATAAAAAATAATTTTTAGTCGTTTTTTATTTTTTATTTTCATTTTTTCCTCTCTCGAGCAGAGAGCGAGAGAGAAACATTAAAAAGTTTTTTTTATACTGAAAATAATTTCTTAATAAAACTATTAAACGCATTTTTAAAAATGATTTTGTCTGATTTTCATACAAAAAAATAAAATTATTTTAAAAAAAATTCTAAATGCGTCTTTAATTTTTCTATTTTTATTTTTATTTTTACTTTCAGATGGGTTTTTTATTTATTCGTACCTTGTTAATCCTTGGCCTTAAAAAGAAGCACTTGGTAACTTTAGGCAGTTACAGCTTTGCACTTAATAGAATGCGTGGACTTATTGCAAAACAGTAAAAATTCTTGTTTCGGTAAACAACTCTATGAAATTTCGCTGTCTAATCCGTAGTAGTAATGTATCTCCCTACAGCGAAGTAATGTGTTAGGTTTAAAGAAGTTTTATTGTTTTGGCGTGAGATTTTTATTTTCATATTTTAATGGGAGAATGCCTGGCAAGTAGTATAAGAAACACTGCTGCTGGGATACAACTTTGAATTGTTAAATGACATAATTACCATAGCAGTTATCCTTTTTCATCACCGGGAGGAATTGTTTAACCGTTAAATTAATTTTTTAACGATTTGATCTATGATTAAAAAAGATTTTACATTTTAATTTTTATTGTAAATATTCACATATTAGACCGTTGTAAAAATAATTTAAACTTATGAATATCAATCAAGATAATAATATTTGAAACTTTCAAATTACGTCTTACCTGTGGATTTTTTTTTTTCATATTTTAGCCCAAAATTTTCCATTTTATAAAACTCCCTCGTGCACCACACACTAACGATTTTCTCATTTACATGACTCTGTTCATTTCGTTAATTCGAGTTTTGTTACAGTAAAAAACTCTTATAAATAATCATATTTAATTTTTTTATTATAATAAAAAGTTCTCACGTAACATCACATCTCAACTCAAATTAATAAACTGAACGAGATGAATCAATTGAAACTGGCTTGGTTTCTATTTGTCAATAGGAATTGCAATCTTGTTGATTTTTTCTTAGACAAATTTTTAAACTTTTGTGTTTGGTAAAACCAAAGAAGAAGTGCAATAAATTAATGTGTTTATCTAAGCCGTTTCGTACGAACTATAATTTCCCCAGGCAATAGGCATTGCGGAGGGATTGTGATGCGCCAACCTACTTGATCACGATAGTCCTTTATGAGATAGTACTTGACAGTTACATGAAATGATGAAGTTGGAGAACACATTGATTATTCTGATTTTGTGGGAGGTTTTTTAGTAAACATTTACAGCTTAATTCCAAATCTTTGGAAGTATTTACCGACATTATTTGATATTGTAAGACCCGTTTAGTTGGGTGATTTAAATTTTTAATTTGAATTAAAATGTAATTTTATATAAAAAAAATTTACTATAATAAAAAAGTTAAATATGATTATTTTTGATAATTTTTTATTGTAATAAAACTCAAATTTTAAGTTCAAATGAGTAAAATAAACGGGGCTTTAAATAACCCTAGTTGACTCTGATTGTTTTATTTGTATCGAAATCTTCTTTGAGTATGATTAAGAAAGTGTTATTTTCATCCTAGTCTCCCATATGTCATTATTCTTTTCTCTGTCTTCTTGTGTTAACTTGAGTATAATTTTCATACTTTGGAATTGGTAGGCTTCATCGCTGAGGGCACCCCACATCCAACAACATTTAAAAGAATAAATCACGGTCTCATTTATTTCACCGATTTGAATTTAAAATTCAACTTTTGTTATAATAAAAAACTCCAAGAAACAGTCACATTTAACTTTTTTACTACAGTAAAAAACTATAATATAAAGTCATATCTCAACTTAAATTAAAAACTCAAATCAGCGAAATAAACGAGCTCTACGTAAACAGCCGGAAGATGAGCCCACCGCGGGTTAAAAACTAGCCTGGAAAAAGGTGTTAATTTTTCTTTCATGAAGACACATGAACTGCTCTCTTTTGCAGTAGGTAAAAAATCGAATCATTCAATTAGTCCAAACGATCTAATCCAATCCATAAGAACTAATCCTATCTAAAAACACAGATAAATTTTAGAATATGAAACTGAAAACACAGTGTAACATAAATGCTTTCTATTGTGTTGTTATTTTTGCATGTTTAATTATTTATTTTCTTGCTTGGTTCTCTTTTGTTATTTCTAGGACCCTTCTAATTTTTGCGGAATTCTTAGCTAAGTTAAAATAGATGAACAATTTGGTTGAGGCTGGTGCCCCTTGACATGCTTGTCTTGTTGGTGATATTTGTTTATGCATTGATCTTTCTTTCCCCTTACTTTTTTGTAGTTTAATTTCGACAAAGATTGTATTTTTTAAGATTAAAAGTCTCTAATTTGTTTGTTATGTTGGATAGCTTTGGTTTTATGTTGGATGATAAGTGGATGATGGAGGACTAAATTGATATCTTGAAAACGTTTTGTTTGTCACTTTGAGTCAGATTTGTGAAATTTAACAGGTTTTAAGGGAAAAAAATCAAAAATACCACTCAAAATGGTAAAAAAATATTATTTATATCACTCAACTTAAAAATAAACAATTATCATTCAATTAATAAAAAGAAAAAAAAATCATAATGATACTAAATTATTTATAATGACATAAATAATAGACCCATATAAAACCATACAAACAGTGTATTTTTGTCATTTTCTAATAAGTTGTGATGAGAGCTAAAGCCCAAGCCTAATCAAATCTCATCCTATCCTCATCCATTAGATTGGTTAATAGTAGCCCACTGTATTATATTGAATCAACGAAAATAGTAGAAAATATGTCAATATGAAAAACTTAAGAAAATATATAGGTCAATTTTTAATTATAGAAATTAATATGCTATAACTTGTAGTTATGGTTCATAACTAGATAAGTTATTGACAAATTTATCAAGTTATGGTTCATAACTAGACAAGTTATGGACAAAAACCGTAAATTATGGACAATAACTTGTCAAGTTATGGTTCATAACTAAACAAATTATGGACAAAAATAGTAATTTAGCTTATTAATTAACTTGTGTAAATTATTAACTTATTAATTTTAATTTATCTCAAGTCTTAACCTATTTCACTCTTTCTCTCATGAATCAGTTGGATTCTTAAAATACCATAATAACACGCATGATTACATTGGATGATGGGCGCTGAAAAATATTAACTTCGATCCATTGCCCACTAGTTTCTCTGTTTGAATTTACGTGAGCGAAAGGAAGAAAACACACACACACACACCAAATCTTCCTTAGTTGCAAGGAATATTTTTACATAATTTTAGGCTTCATTCATTTCACAAATTTAAAATTTTAATTCTAAATTTTTATAGTTAAAAATTCTTAATATTGCATCTAATTTTTTTTATTACAGTTAAAAGTCTCATAAAATATCACATCTGAATTCGAATTGAAAACTCAAATTCGCAAAGCGAACGGAACTTTAGTCTTTGACAAATATTATAACTCAATAGTTAACCTGAAATCCACTGCCCTTCAACTCCTTTAGACTTTAGTCTTTGACAAATATTATAACTCAACAGAAATTCTTACAAAAGAATTTAAATGGGACAAATTCAAAATTGAAAAGACAAGATGAGAATTCTTAAAATTTAAAAAATAAAGTGAAAATGACTTCAAAATTTTAGAACACTGTTAAATTAATCCTATACCATTTGTTGTTGGTTTCAAGCGCAGTCCCAATTCTGTGGTTTTCAATAAACAGTTGTTCACGCACTTGACTTCACCACCTGAAGTAAGGACAAGTGTAAGGCAGTTGGTCATCCTCTCTGGGTGCCCAACATGGTGACAAATATTGCCATAGTCCTTTGTAGTGTCGTTTGTTGTGCTGATTGAGCACTCCAAAACCGCTGTTTCTGGCCAACTTCCAGGCATACCCCCACATGACAGTAGCCCAAATCAGAAAAGAATACGGTATGTTTCGCCTATTCGTCATGGGACCACCATATCCTTGCCGTACATCGATACTTATATAACTATATATGCATGTAATGCAAATTTGTCATTTCAATAAATGGCTAGTCTAAATTTAATTATAGCGGTTTCTTACGCAATTAATCACTCTTCAGAAACGTTTGGTTGGAAGATTCAAACCATATGATTCGAATTATTTTTAATTTATATGTATTTTTTATAAAAAAAAATATTATAATGAATTACAAATCATGATTCGAATCAGAGAACGAATCTCTTCACTAAACGTCCTTAAAGTGAATTGTGATTATGGGTGCACTAAGTATAAACTGAAGTAGTTTTCTCAAATGATTTATCATTTATTTAATGTTAGTTGAGTCCTTTTCTGACCCTTTGGCTGCCAATGCTAATGCACTGTTCAAAAGGAAAAGCCTACTTAAATAAAGAAGACTGATATTTCAAATGAAGAATTTCTTCATAGGAAGTTAAAAAAAAAAAAGGAAAACTAAAAAGAATACGGAGCTCTCTTTAAAAAAATTCACTGATAGAATACTCCGTTTTAACTGTTGGGTTAAGTTTTCAATTATTAGATATGTGCAAGTCTATATTAAAAATTTATCGCGTGCCAAATATAACTAATTTTTCTAGTAAATTTGATTGTTAAAAAAGTAATACAACGGTCAAAACGTGGTGTGACACTGGTGAATTTTTTTAAGAGTCTCACTCAAGAGAAAGCCAAAAAGATAAAGTATGTTTACATGTAGTTACTATTCATTACATCATTCAATAGAATAAGAAGAATACAAGATACTAAGATAGTCATCTAATCAAAAATAGTCTTTTCTAATAGACAAAGATAACTTCCCTAGTGCATGAGTATCAAAAGGAAGAAACCATAGGGCCCTAAATAACAAATTCATTAGGAAAAATAACAGCATTGACATCCTCTATACAATCACTTTCAATTAGGCACTAAGCCACAATGTAGAGCAAAAAGAAAGTCCTCTCATAGCAAGAGTTTCTGCATTATAAACAGAGAAAGAGCCACAATATGCTTGAACAAAACCAAGCAGAATCAACAGTAACGAAAATTAACACATTTAAAAATCAAAATACAATAATCATCAATTTAATATTATCTCAACGGCATAGACATGGAGCATGAGCATGAGGGCGATGATTCACTCGGAGAAATGCTTGCGCTCGTAGCTCGCTGGTGAGCGTCACAACACAAGCGATGCAGTGGCTGCAAAACAACCCCTGATGTTCTTCAACTTGGTTTTAGGCATGGTAAGCTATCGCTACAAGAGAAGAGCTCCTGAGCGCCGTGGCGAGCCAGAAAGGTTATGAAACTAAAGTGACAGAATTCACAACATGTCAATTACTTAACCCATATGAGGAGGGTAATATCGTAAAATATGCTATAAAAACGTAAGGTTATTTAAAAAGTGATTAAAATGCATCAGTTTATCAAGTTATTAAAAAAAATTAAGATTTGCTCCAAAAAAATTTCAAAATTCGTTGCCATCTGGATATTAAAGAATCGACAAATATACATTTCTCCTAATTAGCAGAAAGATAAACAAAATCGATAAATAAAAGTTGTTTTGCGTCTGAATTTTATTTTTCTTTTCCTCACTTTTCATCTCTTATGGGGTTTTGTATTGGCTTTGGACATTTCTTCTAGGTTTGCTTGAACGAAGCCACCATTTAAGGGAAAAATTAAAGGAAAAAAAAAGAAAAAAGAGAGAGAGAAAAAAAAACTCATCTCTTCCTTTGAAGAGATTGGTTGGGTACTTTCTTTTTGAATGACTGAGTTTTAAATCTAAAAATGAATTCATATTTTACATTGTACATAGTTCAATTTTACAGATAATACACGAAACTCATAAGTAATAGTTCAACTTAATAATGTTGATGATGGTGAAGAAACAAAATCTAGATATTAGGGTCTCGTTGAACGCACATCATCCTCTGTGAGTGGTGCCGCCGAAGAAGATAACTACTATGGCTTCGACATTGGTGCTCAGACCGTTCACGTTTGCCTTTGCTCACGCCAGCTCCACGCAATTTGAGAGCAAACTCAGAGTTGGTGATGGTGGTACCAGAGGATGTGGAAATGGTTTGAAACGTTTTGGAAATTTTTCGGATCTCTCCCTTAGAATATGCTTTTTGAGAGGAATCATGAGATCTAGTTTTGGATAAACTGATGCAACAATGCCCCTTCCGTTACCAGTTATTCTAAATGAAGATGGGTATAAGCGTAATTCTACTTTGAAATCTCACTAAATAATGGACACGTGACAAATTTCGTTACTCAGTGTAATGTAAGGGGTAAAATTGTTAACGGAACAAAGTTTGGGAAATCAGATGTTACGTTTTGAAATTTAGAGGGCAGAGTGTTACAATGGTCATAGTTCATAAGGAATTTTTGAAATTAATCATAGAAATAACTTAAAAATTTATAGCACACTAAAATACAATAACATCAATTAAAATTAAGTAAATAATAATATAAGATTTTAAGTATAACTATCATGATATTATAAGTTCATAATAAAATCTAAAATATGTAATGAAAAAAAAAGATTTTAATTTTTTATGAGTTTCGTGTCGTATTCAGATTAGACGGGTTTAATTCGAAATTGACCAATATTTTTTCTGTCAATTTTAGATCAACTTAATTCTGACCTGCACATTTTTTTTCAATCCCAACCTATAAAATTTGTGTCATTTTCAAATCGTACTGTCGTGTTATAATCTAAATTTGGGCCCGTTTAGTTCGCTGATTCGAGTTGAGATGTGACTTTATGTGAGCTTTTTACTGTAGTAAAAAAGTTAGATGTGACTGTTTCTGAGAGTTTTTTACTGTAATAAAACTCGAATTCTAAACTCAAATCAGTGAAGTGAACGGGTCCTATATTTCCGGCCTTAACCGTGACCGACCCACCATACAGCCATACAGCCAAAGACCCACAGTTGGAGTCGAACTCTTTTGAATCCCCTTCCTGGGTCCCACAGTAACAGCACAATTCCACTTCTTCGCTACGGTACTCATCATCATCATCATTATTATTATTTTTGAATTTTTCTTTTTTTAAATGAATTATTTGGTTGTAATACTGCTATTTCCGTAATTCCGTTTCCCAGTTCTTTCGCTGGCATCAGGCATCATTAAAAAAAAGAAAAAAATTCAATAAATCTTCTTTATTATTTATGTTTGGGGGAAAAGAAATTGGGTGAAAGTTATCGTTTTTAATTGGTTCGTAATCATGAGTACCGGAGATCTTCTCAACTTTCAACCTTCCGAGCTCAAATTCCCTTGTAAGTTTCTCTTTTTCTTTTCTTTTCTTTTCTTTCTTTCTTTCTTTCTTTTTATTTTTATTTTGACTTTTTATTATCGTTTTCTGTTTGGTTTCCGAGAATTTAAGATAGAAAAATAAATTGGGGATTTGGGATGTCAAATTAGGATACTTGATTAGACAATAGAAAAATAAATTGGGGATTTGGGATGTCAAATTAGGATACTTGATTAGACAATAGAAAAATAAATTGGGGATTTGGGATGTCAAATTAGGATACTTGATTAGACAAGTTGTGAGAATTGGCTTACGTTTGGTGGACATTGATTCGTGATGGTTCCCAATTTTTTGTGCCCTTGTTTCTTAGCGGAGAAAGTGGAGGGAAATTAGGAAAGTTTTGATCTTTGATGTTGTTAGCTACTAGATTGAGGAGGCCAAAAGAAATGAATGGGAAATGATGATAATTTGGGGTCAATTTAAATTTTTTTATTTATTTTTTTTAAATTTTTCTAGAAAGAAAAGATTTTACAAATACTTATTAATTTGTGAAATTGGACTCCTTTGCATGTGGTGAAAAAAGTTGAATTGAAGAAGCAGAGCTCATGTTCTATGCAGTTGACCAACAAGACAGACAAACATGTGGCTTTCAAGGTATTTTACTACTTGAGAATCTGTAACTGCATTTATACATTTCCTTTGAATTAACATTTTTATTGGTTATGGTTTCAATTATTATTGAATAATTTGGTTCAACATTTTTCGAACAGGTTAAAACAACCAATCCTAGGAAATATTGTGTTCGACCCAATGCCGGAATCGTTTTGCCTCGAAGTACCTGTAATGTTACTGGTAAATACTTCGTAGAATAGCTTTTGGTGTCGAGTAGTTATTCATAATTTCCTAAGTTTACTGTATCTGTTTCGTGTTTTCTGTTCTTGAATTTCTTTTTCACGCATAGAAGAATTCGAATGTTCTAGTAGTTGAGACATCTGTGTCTACTTCTACTAACGGTTTATTGATTCGGATGGACTTTGGTAGTCACAATGCAAGCGCAAAAGGAGACGCTTCTGGACATGCAGTGCAAGGACAAATTTTTGCTTCAAAGTGTTTCTGCTCCTGATGGTGCAACGAGTAAGGACATAACTCCAGAAATGGTGAGATGGTGTTGCTTCTTTGGTTCAAGTTTTTCAATCTTTTATGTTGGATATGTCTTTATTAGACTTAGCTTTTGTTTTGTAGTTTAACAAAGAGGAGGGTAAGGTTGTTGAAGAGTTCAAGTTGCGCGTAGTTTATATTCCTGCAAATCCTCCGTCACCAGTCCCTGAAGAGTCTGAAGAAGGATCTCCTTCCAGTGCTTCTGTGGCCGAGAAAGAGAAGCAAAATTCATTATTATTTGATTCTGTAAGAGTTTCTTACTATTTCTCCTTTGAATCTATTTCTCTTTATTGTTGCTGTAATTCCACGATTTGGGGTCTGAAGTTTGCACGAATCTGTTCTGATTATTTTTAAGGGGTGTTCTGAAAATTCTGTTTCGACATTTTGTATATTTTAGGTATCGAGATCGCTTGAGGCATCTAAACAGAAGTCTTCAGAGGTAAAAGTGAAATAGATCTTCATGTTCAGTACTTCTTGAAATAAATTCTTTTTTTCTTTTTTTGTTCATCTTATTTTTTATAGTTGGCATATTTGTTTCCATTATACTTTTCTTACCATGATCTATGAAAGTATGTGGGGACGAATGAGTGTATTCTCAAGGAGAGTTTTGGCCATACGAGTTTCCATTCTCCACACTTCTTTTTTTCCTCAATAACCAATATTGACAATACTACACACACACATGTGGTTTTAATGGTTACTCAAATATATACCCATCAATAGGTATCATTATTTTAGACACACAGAAATTGTTGAAAACCTATAATTATTTTGTGAATCCAGTTTTGCCTTTCCAATTTCTCAATATGTTATTTCTCTTTATGTAAAATATGTGACTAATTATGTTGTTGTGGCATTTCATACTAATGTTTATTTAGATTACCAAGCATTTTTCTGTAGAGCAGTTTTTGATATATGTTTTTTCTTCAGGCGTGGTCTGCGATTTCCAAGTTGACTGAGGAAAAAGCTTCAGCATTGCAAGAAAATCAAAAGCTTCGTCAGGAACTGGTATTGATTATGCTTATGCGTTTACAGAACAACAACGATTTTCTTTCGTTGATTATCTTAATGTGTTCATCTTTATTCTTTTCGTTCTACGAAGTACTTTTTTCACTTGAGTTTCGATATACTGATCAGCGGTCTCTCCCATGTTTGAGCTCGGAACTTGGCAATAAAACCACTCTCCTATCTTTAGCGCTCATAACAGTGAACAAGAAAACTAGTCCTTTCTCTCAAGAAAGAAAAATAATAAAATTATAGTATAAAAAAAGTGAGAATTCTTTGGTAGGATTTATAAAATCACATTGTCAATGGGTTACTGTTTGGCACAGTTTTGTCAGTTGTACATATTTTTTCGTCCTAATGTGTTTTGACTAAATCTAACGTTTCAGGAACGCGCACCGTCCAAAGCTAAAAGAAAAAACAGCAAAACTTGTCCTATTTCAACTATTTATTTGACTCTTTGTAATGATGAGTGCATTGACATATCAGCATCAACTCATTGTCTTCTCTAGCTCCAGCAATTGTTTTTTGATTTTTTTTGTTCATTCTTGTCGTAATAATGTGAAATCTTTTTCATTGACCAGGAATTGGCGAAAAAAGAGTTTAACAAGAGTGGTGCCGGTGGATTTTCTCTGTTGTTCGTGGCGGTTTTTGGCCTGTTGGGTGTCTTGTTTGGCTACTTGATCAAAAAAACATAGTAGCTCTTCGTTACTTTGGGTGCCGACATCAAAATTTGTACTTCTATTCCAAAGTTTTCACTTTAGGCGCTCCTTATGTTATGTGAAACAACAAAAATCTAGTGGTCTTCTTGTATATTATTATTTAACGCTTTCATTGATTAATCTAGGGGGACCAACATTGTAGTTTAGAATCAGAATTTTAACGTCATTATTACAATCAATTGACTAAACATTTGTATGTTTCTCTCTTTCAAACGCTCTTTGTTCTCTTTTTTTATCCAAGTTATTCAAGTATCATTTGTATTTCATTATAGACAAAATAGAACACTAAGATAACAAAATTAAGTAAAATCATTTAACCCCTTGAATGACATATTTACTCTAGCATATGCTCGCCAAATGCTCCAAAGGCAGCTACGGTGAAAGGAGATTAGGAAATTTTCTCGAGTTAATGAAGTTGCCGTTGTATTGATCACCTAGTTATTGTTTTTTTTTTTTTTTTTTTCCCGAGTTGAAAATAATTAAACACTAAACTTTGAGCTAAATTTTTCAACTTCAAGTGCACAAACAACATGGCACACATTTCTCAAACTACGAATATTCATTAAACGATAAAAAAAGAACGTACCCAGAAAGTATTAATTGGAGCCAATCGTCACAAACGCAACATGAGATATCTTAAAGCACTATGATCACAACTACATCTTAATCCAATCACGTTAATTACAATTTACACATCACAATCATAAACTAGAAGCAAAAATATAAACTGGGTGACTCTTGAATCTTGATCATATTAGTTTCACACGGGACTAACATCATTAGCAACCGTCGCTGCGGCTAATTCATTCCCTTTTCCTTCTGGGTTCGAGGCATGTTTCTTCTCAAGGTTTTCACGAGGACAAGGCCAGCGTCGCCGAGCTTCATGATGACGACAACGTTGAAACCCTCTGGTTATGAGAGATCCAAACATGGCTCCTATTACAAAGGTGGCACCACTTCTCACAAGAGACATATTTTGGTTTATAAAGAGAGAAAAATGGGATTTGAAGATGAAGAGTTTGGAGAAAAAGAAACCTTTGATGGGGTTTTGAGGTAGAAAATGTGTAGAAGAAAAGACTTTCTCTGAGCGGTTTGAGTTGTAGACTTTAATTGGAGGCTTTTTATAAGTTACTAATTTCTTGAAGCCCAAGACACTTTTCTTGGACGACGATTTCGCAAATTGGTGGCCCCTTCCAAAAGGGTTAAGACCCCACAGGATTAGCTTGACTTTATTCTTTTATTCTCTCCGTCGTTTTTGTCACTTGGTCTAAGTATCATGAGGCAAGTGTGTGTTATCTGCATGGATTAAGATTTTTAATCTTTAGTCTTGATTTATAACTTTTTAAGTTAAATAATAACACTAATAAAAAAATATTTATTAAAAATAAAGAGTAAAAATTTAGATTAATACATTTTTAATGATAAATTCTCCATTTTTTTTATAATGAGTTATGATTGTGAAGCGGTTGAGTGACAAATTTCTTAATGCCCACAACATTTCTTGACGAGGTCAACTTTTTACAAATTGGTGTGCCGCCTTCCCCAAGGGTCAAACAACCTAGTATTGAATATTGATTAACTTGAGTCTATTGATTCTTTTATTGGTCTGTTTAATTCACTGATTCGAGTTTTTAATTGAAGTTGAGATGCGATTTTAAGAATTTTTTACTGTAACAAAACTCGAATTCTAAATTCGAATCGGTGAAATTAACGGGGCCTGTAAAACTTATTAGTCACCCTATTGTTTTATTCTCTCTACTTTTTTCTATCATTTTTATTTTGTTTGCTGCAATGTTTAAGGGGTATAATATTAAAAAATGTTAGAACCACCTTTTATTAATGTGTGATCCTAAGCGTCATTGATGCCCTGTAAATGTAATGAACAAAAATTTATTTAACGCATTTCTTCTAGATGGCGTGTTTAAGAAATGAGCCAGACGAGTTTGACTTGGTCTATTCACTGGAATATAAGCTTTAGAATGGGTCCATGGGATGCATATTCTATGATAGGAACTACAGATGTCTTTGAAATGTGAATATACAGTTTATTGTTAAAAAATAAAAAGACTAATAATCATACATCTAGAAAATACCAGAATGAAATGAAAAAAAAAAAAGCTAAATAACCAAGACATATTGAGAGCCAAAAAAAAAAAAAAAAAAAAAAGACATATCCCCTTCTCAATGAGGACACAGCGGTGAAACATGTCCATCAATCTCGGTGAAATCGACGTTGTTGCAGAAAGCTTTAGCCGTGTCTCCTTCGCTGCGGCGCAGGTCAACATCTCTTAACACAATCCCTTCACACGCAAAGCTCTTGCTGCAATCAAACCTTATGGCAACATCAGACGTGCTTGTGCCCGTGATGTTCTGGTACAGCACATCTTTCACTTCAACCGCTGAGCCCTGTTGAATATAATTAATTAAGATATATTATAATCAACCATGTTAATTAATTGATTAACACTTCCAACTATTTTCTGTGGAGTAGGAAAATTCTTTACCTGTTCTTTGCATGGATTCTGACGATCGGTGCAGTAGTTTTGGTCTATTATAATCGGATTGCGCACTCTCTGCATTTCAATGTCTATAAACTTGATGTTGCTTGCATTTCCTGAACCTCCCTAAATTTTGCAAAACATAGAGAATTTTTTTTTTTTTTTTTTTTAAAATGTTATTATGAGACAAGTTATTCTAATGTGTTTTAAGTTATTATAGGAAAAACAAGTTTGAATTTTTATTTACCTGCCAAGTCTTGATTCTAACTCCATTTGTGGTTCCATAGAATTTGGATTTTCTAACAATCACGTCTGAAACATGGGCTTCTGAATTTCCATGTCCCAAGCTACCAATAGTGTACGACAAATGAACCAACAAGTCATATTAATAAAAAAAAATTAGTAAAATTAATTAGAGTACTCGAAAATAGAAAATATAATGCAATTTTACCTGATTCCATGACCTGGTCCGCATATTATATTTGTTGCTCTCACGTTTTGCGATCCACTCACAATAGAAATACAGTCATCACCTATAGGGCGCACAAAAAAAAAAGTAAATTGCACAATATTCATTACAAGATAGAGCCTTATGGATCTTGCATACACAGATATGTTGGACCCTTATGGACCCTTAATATGTTACTTTATTTTATACGCTATGACCATAATGTTATTTCAAATGCTATATCTATTTTTTTTTGTCAATACTTATACATTTTAGAACTTATGGAAATAAATTTTTAAATTTAAAATAATTTGAAAATTATAATGTTGTAATGTATAAATATTGAAAAACTCAATATATCATCCACTAGCAATCAAATGCCGAAATTTGGCATGTGTTATAATACATTTGATGTCAAATTTAACACAAGAAGCATTGAATTACTCAAATGCTAAAATTTGACATTGGCACATTAATTTAGTATTATATTGAAGATGTTATAATACGTATGTTATAAATGTTGATATACGTACCAGTTCCTATAACACAATTTTCAATCTCAATGTCTTGGCAGTGTGTAACATGAATTCCATCGGTGTTAGGACTATCCCCAGGCGCAGTTACATTGAGATCAGAAGCTTTAACATGATTGCAGTGCTCAAAGGCAACATTCATTTGTTGTGCATTTTTGATATTGAGATCCCTCACTGCTAGATTCTCGCATTTATGAAAGGTTAAAGCCTGAGATCACCAAAAGTAGACATTTAAATTCTAATGAACAAAAAATAATAAAAGAGCAAAATATGGGTGTTAGTTCGTGGTTCGCTACAGTATTTTCTCTCATAAAAAACACAAGTAAATTGAGAATGGTTCTGAATCATAGTTCTGAATCTGTAAACCAAACGTCGTTTAAAGTGGACAAGACAAACAGGGTTGAAGAAATACCGTTGGCGTCTCAATGCAAGGCTGCAAATTAGTAATACAGAAAAAAAAAGTTAGGATATGAATAAAGGAAAAAAAAAAGGGGGATAGAACATAAAATGTAATGTGGACTTACTAGTGATCTGTGAAGTATGCAAGAGTGCTTCCACCATACATCTCCATTGCCATTGAGGGTTCCACCACCTTCCACAACTAAGTTGTCGACGGCGTCGAACAAAAGCCAGCGCTTACCGAATTCACCGTAATCTGATCGATCGCCGGATGCTTCTATAGTTCCATGAATCTGAAATCACATCACAACCAAATATCTTAATTATAGGTACATTTATGTTCTATTATCTCTATCACAAACGCAGGTTTTTGTGTTTAATCAATTTGCTCACCTGAACTGTAAGGATGGATTTGCATGGACCACCAAATCTGATTGGTCTAACAAGATAGTTCTTATTTGGCACCACCAGGAATGCCGCATCCTTAGAAGAACAAGCTCTCTCCCAAGCTTTATTAAATGTCTGCAAGACAACATATATATATATATATATAAAATATGTACATATAGTTTTTAATGAAGTATCTATAGAACCAAACCACACGTTAATTAAAAAAAAAAGACGACTAATCTTTTGTCTCTCGTCTAAATCACACTTTTATAATTAGCCATTAACTTTTTTTTTTCTTTTTTTTTTGCTCTCATCAAGTGACACCAATGAGAAAAATAATGAAAGTAAAGAAAGAAAGAATGTAGTAGTCTCGCATGTCTTTGTCTAGAGCTGACAATCCGAATAGCGACATGACGACACTATTTGAAACCCGCATGAAGTTATAGGATTTAGATTTACTATAAATGGGTTTGGTTCATAATTGGATTAACACGATTAATAAATGAGTTGAATTAGGGTTGACCTTGTAAAACGAAGTGACATAAATTGACACGATTAACTATATGTGTCGTCTACAATTTAATGATATGTGATATAACATGAAAGTTTATATGACATATTAAATACAAATAATGTGAACTTTAATATTTGTAAGTAAAATTCATTTATTTTTCTTAAAAGAAAAGATAAATTGACCAATAAACATGTTAAACATGTTTTTATCATGTTAAATAAGTCATTATTATATTAGTTACTTATTCAATATATTAATTTAAACAGGTTATACGGATTGACACGATTAACACGATTAATAAATGGATCGTGTTTGAGTTGACATTTTTGACACGTTTAATAAACAAGTCGTGTTTTGTTTGATGTTATTCGACGTGATTAATAAACGAGTTGACACGAACGCGAATTATCACACTTACCTCTGTGTCATCTTTGCCATTTCCTTTAGCTCCAAAGTCATCAACATTAAACACTGATTGTTGAACCGGAGGCTGAGCAGGATTCCCTACTTTGTGACCATTGTCGTTTCCTGGTTGTTGAACCGGAGGTGCAGTGTCATTTTTCCCTCCTTTGTGATTACCATCATGTACTGGTTGTTGAACTGGAGGCCTAGCGGGGGCCCCTCCTCTGTGATTATTATGGTGTCTTCTGTGACTATGATGATGTCTTCTGCGATTATTATGGTGTCTTGGTCGTTGAACCGGAGACCCAGTGGGGTTCCCTATGTGATTATTGTCGTTTCCTGGTTGTTGAACCGGAGGAGGCGCAGTGTTGTTTTTCCCTCTCTTGTCGTGTCCTGGTGGTTGAACCGGGGGAGGTGCGGTGTCGTTTTTCCCTCCCTTGTTGTTTCCTGGTGGCTGAACCGGAGGAGGCGCGGTGTCGTTTTTCCCTCCTTTGTCGTGTCCTGGGTGTTGAACCGGAGGAGGCGCGGTGTCATTTTTCCCTCCTTTGTCGTGTACTGGTGGTTGAACCGGAGGAGGCGTAGTGTCGTTTTTCCTCCCCTGGTGGGCATGGGAACAGCCTGGGGAAACGACACCAAATTCAGTCAATTCAACGTTCTTACACGAAGCTTCAGCCAGCTTGTGTTTCCCACGATGTTGTCGTAAATCAATGTCTTCCAACACAATGTTCTCACAGTGGAAGGTCCTGCTACAATCGAAATTTACTACAACTTTTTTGGCACTTGTGCCCGTGATGTTTCGGTACAATACGTCTCTCACTTGGACTGCCGAGTACTGTTGATAATCGTAGCATCATTAGTGTGTGTATATATATATATATATCAATTGTGAAGCATATTATAAAGAATAAAAAAACATTTGTACCTGTTCTTTGCATTGATTTTTCCTGTCGCAGTAATTTTGGTCTATAATGATGGGGTTGTACACGTTATTCATTTCAATGTTGAGGAACTTTATATTGTTTGCAATTCCTGAGCCTCCCTGCATTTGGACGCCACGTTAGACACTTGAAGTTAGACTCATTTTTTTTCCTAAATAAATGTTGCTAAATTTATGTGATTATGTATTAATTTGATTTGAAATTTAGTGCTAAATTTACCTGCCAAGTCTTGATTCTAACTCCATTTGAAGTATGAGCAAACTTGGCTCTGTCTACTATTACGTCCGACACATGTGCTCCCTCTCCTAAACCACCAATACTATACAAAAACAATGAAACATACTATAAAGGGAAAACAAAAAAGCAAAAAGTAAAAAAAAAGAAAAGAAAAAAAGTTGCATAAAAATGATGAATAAGTTACCTAATTCCATGACCCGGTCCACATGTTATGTCTGTTGCTCGCACTTTTTCAGTCCCACTCGAAATAGAAATACAATCATCTCCTAACACAATAGAAAATAAATTTACATATATATATATATATATATATTACGAAACAATCCTAAATATTGACATGAAGTGAAATTACATAAGGGCTAGTTTTAGATATCTGAATCGAGTATTAGGCTGACATTGGATTGTTCTTTTGGAGTATAACTTGAGTGTAGTTTTTGAGTTGAATTTGAGTTATAATTTGAGTTGAAGTTAGAACTTGAATAAAATTGAGTAAAATTAAATAAAGTTGAAACTTAAAAGAACGTGAACTTGAATAAAGTTGAAACTTAAGTTGTCTTTTTTTGAGTTTTTTTGGACAAAAGAACATGCCCTTAAGATCTCAAAAAAAATTATTCTACACTCGAATTTTTTATCACAGGCCTACCTTAATATGTGGTTTGTATCCCCGTTCATTTCGCTGATTCGAGTTTTGTTATAGTAAAAAGCAATCAGAAACAGTCACATCTAACTTTTTTACTACAGTAAAAAGTACTCACATAAAATCACATCTCAACTCGAATTAGCGAATTAAATGGGCCCTAATTTTTTAATTTGATGTAAATGGAAATATATGTACCTGTTCCTATATCAGAGTTAGAGATCTCAATGTCCTGGGAATGTGTGATGTGGATTCCATCGGTGTTGGGAGCGTTCCCTGGTGCAGTCACGGTAAGATGGGAAGCTCTAACTTTGTTGCATTTCTCGAAGGCAACTTGCATTTGTGGTGAATTTCGTACTTTCAAATCCCACACCACCAAATTATCACACTCCCGGAAAATCAATGCCTGCATGCCACATCACCAAAACACACACACATTTTTTTTTTTTTTTTGATAGGCACACATTATTTAAATATATATAGCATATGACATGGTCTCCAAATCAATAACATATAATATAGGAAAATATTTACTAACAATATGCTTATATAGATGTACTGACCACATAGGGTTGGAGGACATACCGTTGGCGCTTTAGTAATGCAAGGCTGTAAATATCCATAGAGAGAAAAGAGTTATTAGCCACTTAGTCTTTTTGAATAGATAGCAAGTGATACGTGTTAAAAGAGTAAAATATCAGAGTCCCCCATTGTCTAAATACAAATAAAATCACAATTATATAAAGATATTGAGCCACCCTATTTAAACATGTTAACTTTTTAAAATAAAAGCCGAATACCTTATAAAGTACAATTATTCTCCTATATATAAGGATATTGAACTACCCTATTTAAACAGGTGATCAACCTTTTAAAATTATAAGAATAAACACTCATGTTTAATAAATAAAACTACATTAAGGATAAAAGGGAAACTGTAAGAATGTTTTTTTTTTTTTTCAAATATAATGTTAATGTTAATAGAATTTTTTGGTTTTTTTTCTTGTTTGACAAAAGTAATTCTAACAAATTATATCATATTGAAAAAAAATAAAAAGAAAGACTTTTTTGGACAAAAAGTTGAATAAAATATTCCACATAATACAACTACCAAAATTTTATCCCTTTCAGAAAAGTATAACAAGATTTTAATTATAAAAAAAGCGTGATTTCATAAAAAGGTAAAAACAATCATGATTATATTAGTCTCACGAACATAATTTCAAGTGAAACTATGCATACGTTATATAAAGAAAAAATGTTGAATAGTTTAGGGAAGAAAAATAAAAAAAAAAGGAAACGCGGGATATTTGCATTCTCTCCTCCAAAGTTCAAATCTATCATTATCCTTTTGGAATATATAGAAAATTGGGTTATTATTTTTTAGATAGCTACAATTTTTCAACACCAATTGACGTGAAAATTTTTGAACAAAATGTAAATAAGGAAAAATAATAACAACTGGTCACATTTCATGTAAGTTGCTATTATAAAACAATATAGAAAGTGCGATTTACCTGATATTTGATAAATTTGCAATTGTGGTCCCACCACATGTGTCCTTTGCCATCGAGGGTCCCACCGCCTTTGACCGAGAGATTTTGGACGCTCTTGAATAAAAGCCAGTGGTGGTAAATGTAGTCTGAGCGATTATCAGAAATTTCTATGGTTCCTCGAATTTGAACGGTGAGATTATTGGATTTGCACGGACCTTCTAACGTGATTGGTTTAACTATATATCTCTTTTGGGGCACAACAAGAACCGTTCTTCCAGTTGATGAGCAAGCCTTCTCCCACGCCTTCTCAAAAGCCTGCCCAGAAATTACAAAAAAAAAAAAAAAAAAAAAAAAAAAACCAATTCCAACACCAAACATAAATATAAGCGTAGGTACATATCATGTAAAATATAAAAGTGTATATAATAAAATATAATACAAAATCCTGTGGATTTTTACATACAAACTCTACATCTTCTAAGAAAATAAAAATATAAACACACACACACACATATATATATATGTACACACGTTAACGCACATGCACACAAATCCTAAAACCTATATATAAAACACTAAGCAGGTCCGCAATGGTAAAAAAAGAGCCTGATTATTGTACTTTAGTTTAGAAGACTTTACAGGGCAAAAACCTTCAAAATAGAGTAAACATACAAGTATGCATAATATATATATATATATATATATATATATGATAAAAGGTAGTTGCATAATATGTTCAAAATTATCATCTTAACACTGAAAATAACACTACACCCTTAATTTTATATATCCTTTTGGTCTATTACTAATTATAATCCAATAATGAATCAATTTGTGTAGTTTTCAGATTAACGTTATACGGGGGAGTCCTGTGTTTTACAAGGTGTGCAGATTATGAGAATCATAAGCTGCATACTTGGTAAAACAAAGGACACCTCCTTACACACAGAAATCTGAAAACCATTGATAATTGTGCGATATAAGCAAATAATGAAGCATAACGATTACTAATACTGTCTAGGGAGACTTCTAGAAAAAGAAAAAAAAAAAAAGCTAATAATAATGAAGACAATAACAGCACAACAAAAACAATAATAATGGGAGAGGAGAATCAAGAGCCGTATTCTCCCCAAACTAAATCCCTAAACAAGAGATTCTGTTGAATGTTAAATATGAATGAGGAGCCTCATAGGATATTTATAGTTGTATATGTCTAATTGTAATTATACTAGGAGTCATCTTCTTGAAGTAGAAAACGAGTTCCTTTGGGAACAGCTCATAGGGAGTGTGGAAAATTAGATTTTTTTTTAATTAATGGCTAATCTGATATAGTGTAGATAATTTTAAAATAAATGATCAGTAGATTAGTTATTTTTGGATTCAAACTTATCTACTAATTTAAATTCTAAAACAACTTTAAGCAACAAAAATTAAATTCTAATTTAATTAAATTCTGAAAATCTAATCAATGACACATGGATGGCCCCTTGATCAGCCATTAAGGACTGAAATTCACCAATGCAAAAACTATATCTATAAATAAATGAGAAAGCAAAAAGCGATAAATATATCTATAAATAAATTCACCAGTACTAAATATTTATGATTTGAATTTGTTTGCCATCGTTCTTAAAAAAATAATTATATCGTTCTTTGCTCACATTTTTGTACAGAGCCTTTGAATCCCTCTGTCTATTTATGAACTTGTATTGTGCTCATAAAAATGTGAGGAGAGAACGTTATAATTATTTGATTAAGAGAATCAAGAGCCGTATTCTCCCCAAACCAAAGCCCTAAACAAGAGGTTCTGCTGAATGTGTTGAATATGAATGGATATTTATAGTTGTATATGTCTAATTGTAATTATACTAGGAGTCATCTTCTTGAAGTAGAAAACGAATTCCTTTAGGACCAGTTCACATGGAGTGTGAAAAATTAGATTTTCTTTTTAATTAATGGCTAATATGATTTAGTGTAGATAATTTTGGAATAGATAAGTAGATTAGTTATTTTTGGATTCAAACTTATCTACTAATTTGAATTTTAACTGTTTTCGTTTTTCAAAAAAGAGAATCTCTCTTCTTATTTTGTAGGCCTTTTTTGTGCTGAATTTGTTACCTTCAGAATTCCTAGTAGAATTCTACTCCTCTATAACTATTTCCGTAAATGCTCAGTCAGTACGCGAGCGGAACACTTCCTTCTATTCACCAAAAATTCATCAATTGGTACAACATTCGTTTCAATTTTTTTTTTCTTCATATGATTTCTTTATATAACGTTGCATATCAGCCTTTTGTGATAAAAGTTTGGACAAAACCTGAATCGTTGAGCAAAAAAAAAAAAAAAAAACTTGACCACCTAAATCAAGAAAATCTATAAATCGTTTCAACTTTCACCACGTAAAGCATAAGCCTGCACCCTGTTTGACCACCTGATCATCTCCTTTTTTGTTTAGTTTCATTATTTTTTTCCTCTAACTTTAATTAGACTCCAAGCATTTTTATACTTGAATTGATTGAACTTTAAAAAGATAATATTATTTTCAATACTTGTAAAACATATATTTGTGTAAGCCTGTAGATATATTTTTACGCACACACTTTGTACATATACAAATATAGGCATAAAAAATTTACATGCACAGACAAATATATATTAATATATTTGGTTCATAGGTTAATTTGAACAAAAAGTTTGAAGAGAAATTAAAATTTTTTTAAATGTAGTTCAAACTTAGCTATAAATCAAAGGGCACGTAAAACTTCCAGCACTAATTTGTTTTACGTACCTTTGTGTCGTCATTAGTACCATCCCCGTTAGCTCCAAACTCATTGACGTTGACTATTGTTGTTCCTTCATCTTCTTGTATGAGAGACCTCTCGAAACGGAAGAGCCGAGCCACTGAGCTGAACAAGTAGTCCTTCAAATCGCCATGGCCGTGATGATCAACGGTATACGTCGAAAGATCATCGACATGATCAGCAGAACTTGGATGATTTTCCAAAAATCTGCCGGTACATGAACCGAGGAAAGAGAAAATAATTAAGCTCACGATCAATGAGCTCCTCGAAGCCATTGTTTCTCAAAAGATGGAATAATGTTAAAAGTGTGAGATTCCGTATGCTTCCAAGCGTACTATATAGGTGAATAAATTGAGATAATTGAAACTTTTTCTATATTGGATTTGTTAGTTTGTATATATTGATAAGGATAATTGATAATTTCAATATTTTGTATTTATCTTATAGTAATTTAACTCAGCTTATTTAGGGATTAGATTAATAATTATTTTTTTATTTTAAAGTTTGAGTTATTATTTATTTATTAAAGAAACACCATTATCAAATCCTCAAATTTCTCTCTCTTAATCCACTGTACGCCACTGAAACCACCGAGGTAATTCATCACCGATTGCACCAGTTGAAACGGTTTCAAAAGAGTTCTATAACTTCTGCATTTTTCTGAATTTTGTTGTCTTTCCCTTTTGTTTTGTTACTTTGGCGATCCTCATACAATTCTTATCTTTTTAAACATCTATTTCTGTTTAAATTCCATAACTCTCTTTCTGTATATTCTCCCTTTTAGATGATACATCTATACATACATAATATTCTCCCTTTGAAGGTAGATGATATATATATTTCTTTTCAAGACATGTTGCGATTTCTGAACATTGTTTCTCATAATATGTGTCGTTTTCTTATTACATTATCCTTGTTTAATATGTATTATCGTTTCTAGTCCTTTTCTTATATATTATATATTACTATGTAGACACGTGCTTCACACGTGTGGATTACTTAATTTAATAAATATATTTGATATTTGGATCTGATTTTGAAAGCATTTAATTCCATGCAATTGATTAATAAAAAAAAATGAAATTATGAAAATAAAACATGAAATGTCTTCTAGCTATTTTTGCTTAAAATTAATCATCAGAAAATATTGTTTCTAGAATTGTATTAGTTTCTAATAATTTCAATAAAATTTAATCAATAAACAAATTAATTTGTGCCTCAATTCCCCATTTGTTAATAGTTAATACATAAATTCTTTAGAAACGAGCAAAACTATTGGTAAAAACTAATGAAAATGAGCAAGCAAGGCTATTGGTAAAAATTAATGAAAATAATCGTAGAGAAATAATGAGAGAAAAATAAACAAATTATGAAAAGGTATTGAGAAAAAAAAAAGATAAAGTTACTTCGAAGGAAAATTAAAATAAATGAAATAACTAATAATGGAATACGTATAAAAAGTAAAATTATAAAGATACTTATAAAGACTTCACCCACATGTAATTAGCTAAATCTTAGATGATTGCTAGTCAAGATTGTTAATATTTAAGAAAGCGTCTTCTAATATTAGGATATTTCCTAGTAAACTTAAAATTATTTCAGTTCAAACTGTAGAGTCTGGTGAGCAAAAAGGTGATGAGCGTAAAATTAGGATATTGTCATATTGGTATACCGTATACCAATGACCTAAACCAGGCATAATTAGCAGCAATATTAAACAACGTCATGAAAGCTTCAAGGGTGCCTTTCTGAAAGACCTCAAAGTGAGGTTTTGATTAAATCTGTGGTTCAAGCCACCCCCCCAACACACACACACACACATATATATATTGGACTGTTGATGAGTTTATGTAAAGATTTCACGTTTGATAATGGAAGCATCTTCTTAAACTAGGGAAACCGAGTTTAGTGATATGGAACCTTCTTCCCACAGGAGTTAACTAGCAAACTTAAAGCAATGGACACATTGAGCTTGACAACTCCAAGTACATTGGCCTTAATGGCAATATACATAAACACAATGTAGCTTTAAGATCTGCAAGACCCTTTATGAGGGAACAACATATCTCGCTCGGGTTTAGCCCCAATGACCAACCCGAGCCAGATTCCACAAACACCAAACTCGAGGGTGTCTTTAGGGCTCTTGCCTTGCTTCTTAGGTGCAATGGCGGGCGAAGGAATAGTACCATTTGGAGGGTGTGGAACCTTATTAGAGGAGACACTAGTGAAGAACATAAGGTTAAACACAATGAGAAGAGTTGCAAAAGCCTTGGAATAACCGTTAGTACTGCCCATTATGATTTTCATGATTCAACAAATTTTGAGTTTGGGGCCGTTTAGTTCGCTGATCCGAATTTTTAATCCAAATTGAGATGTGATTTTATGTAAGTGTTTTTACTGTAGCAAAAAGTTATATGTGACTGTTTTTTAGAGCTTCTTACTGTAGGAAACTCGAATTTTAAACTCAAACTCGAATTTTAAACTGAGTGAAATGAACGGGACCTATGATGGAAAGAATAAATTGGATTTATTGAATTTTACTGAAGGTGTATTGAAATATATATATATATATATATTGTAGGCTTGAAGATGAGGTTATAGAACTGGCTTCGAATGTTGCCCTTGTTTCTATTAGGAGTCTTTTGGTCATGTGAACAGAGATATTGCTTGTATATGAGCGTAGATCCAAACGTGAAGGCCGACCTTTTGGCAAAGAATGACGACAATAGCATGGGACAACGACAGCATTAGAAAACCGCATGATATCAGTAAACGACCACAATTTGATAAACGACAATAGGACTGTCACACGACACATTTAAGAAACAACAAAAGTATTAAACACGGAAACTTCTTAAATCTAAGTTGAAAACTGACAGGCTATTAACAAACGTCAAAAACATGAAAACGATTAAACGACTGTATGCTCAGAATTCAGAAACGTCAATAAATTCCAAAGAACGACGATATATAATAAGGAAACTTAGAAACCACAGAATAATAGGATAGCGACATGGGCTTAAGTTAAAGAACGACGGAGGAAAACAGTGAAAACTAAAAAGGACGACATCTTGAGAAAACGAGAAGAACTTAGACGATATCTATTATATAAATGAGAGTTTCCTTTCAATGACTATTCGAAATATTAGTCTATGTATTTTGACTTCACGTTCTTTCCTTTTTCTTTTTTGTTTGTATCCTGGGAGACGGACATCCAACGTTGCCTCAAGCACTCGTTAAAGGGGACGAATCCGTTTAAGAAAAGCGTGGTTCACGTGCCTCGACATCCTTCAAATTTCGTTCTCCGAGTTTGGTAGAAAGGTTGAATTAGTGTTGTACGATATCGTTATTTTGATCTCGTAAAAGTTGTTATTCTTCTTTGTATTTTCTATACTTTTGCTAACAAAATGTACCGAAGAAATTTGTTACTTCGTCCACGTCACTGCCCATTTGGACGCATCTTGAGTTTCTTCAGCAGTGCACGGTCCCGGCGGGTTAGGGGCCTAATGTGTGCGCTTGCGGACACGAATGCCGGACCAGAAAATCTGCTCCGTGCGAGCTTACTTTTGTAATTTTTATTTTTGATTCGGCCAAGGGCTTCCACCCGTTTGGCCTGAGATTAATGCTCGGTAAATGAGCATAATGGTGTGTAATGGGGCTTAATGGTGACCATTCAAGGTAAACTAAAATTTGTCATGGTTAAGAAGCTTAATGCCATCAGTTTTCATCATCAATGTCCGAACCTATATACAAAGTGTGGCTGGATTCATCATGGGAAAAATAAAATGTTTTTGTTCCATTACAATGCAGATGAATGTGTGTTTTAAAACACCATAATGCCATGGTCGAATTTGGAGCCTATATAAAGGTCATACTCCACATGAACAAGGGCACTCACTTGCACAAAGCACTCTCATCTCTCTCTCAAGTAATTCCTTTTCTTTTAGAGTTTGTCTTGTGTTATTTTTGTAGTTCCATTTTGGTAATAGATGGAAGGTCTGAGTTCTAGCTCGCTGGACGGTTTTGATAGTGCTTCGAGCTTCCGTCATTGTCGTTGTATCCTAGGAGACGGACATCCAATGTTGCCTCAAGCACTCGCCGGAGGGGACGAATCTGTTTTAAGGAAAGTGCGGTTCACGTGCCTCGACATACTTCAAATTTCGTTCTCCGAGTATGGTAGAAGGGTTGAATTACTGTTGTACAATAACGTTATTTTGATCTTGCAAAAGTTGTTGTTCTTCTTTGTATTTTCTATACTTTTGCTAACAAAATGTACCGAAGAAATTTGTAACTTCGTCCTCGTCACTGCCCATTTGGACGTCTTCCTGAGTTTCTTGAGCATCGTAAGACCAGTCCATGTCGGTGCATGCCATCTCTTCTTCTTCATATTGAAAGTAATAAAAAAAATTAGGCACACTAATTATCAAATAACAATAAACAACAATATATATATATATTATTTATAGAGAATTAATAAAGAAAGGAACAAGAAAAGACCTTTTTCGTCATCTTCTGTATCTTCATTAGTGTCCATATCAGAGGTTTCCACGTATGATACGTAGTCACACTCCATATAGCTCCATGCATAATCTTCTTACCGACAAGAAATTCATCGCACATTACCACGTCAGAGCCATCAGAATCACCACTAACATCTTTCTTGTCATCGGTGTGCACATATGAGGTTTGAGCATAATTAACGTCTATGTCCATGTCCATATCCATATGGCTCCAACAATATTCTTGATCACAAAAAATGAATTCACTCATGATTTGCCACTTCAAAACAACGTCCACAATCTACCGTCGTTGTCGTTGTATCCTGGGAGACGGACGTCCAATGTTGGCTCAAGCACTCGCTGGAGGGGACAAATCAATTTTAAGGAAAGCGTGGTTCACGTGCCTCGACATCCTTCAAATTTCATTCTCCGAGTTTAGTAGAAAGTTTGAATTAGTGTTGTATAATATCATTATGTTGATCTTGCAAAAGTTGTTGTTCTTCTTTGTATTTTCTATACTTTTGCTAACAAAATGTACTGAAGAAATTTGTTACTTCATCCTCGTCACTGCTTATTTGGACGTCCTCCTGAGTTTCTTGAGCATCGTAAGACTAGTCCATGTCGGTGCATGCCATCTCTTCTTCTCCTTCTTGAAAGTAATAAAAAAAATTTAAGCAAACTAATTATCAAATAACAATAAACAACAATATATATATATATATATATTATTAATAGAGAATTAATAAAGAAAGGAACAAGAAGAGACCTTTTTTGTCATCTTTTGTATCTTCATTAGTGTCCATATCAGAGTTTCCACGTAGAAAACGTAGTCACACTCTGTATAGGTCCATGGATAACCTTCTTCACCGATAAGAAATTCATCGCACATTTTCACGTCAGAGCCACCAGAATCACCACTAACATCCTTTTTGTCATCGGTTTGCACATTTGAGGTTTGCGCATAATTAATGTCCATGTCCATGTCCATCTCTTCTTCTACTAATAGAAATAAAGAAATTATGAAAAGG
Source organism: Morus notabilis (assembly GCF_000414095.1). NCBI lineage: Eukaryota > Viridiplantae > Streptophyta > Magnoliopsida > Rosales > Moraceae > Morus > Morus notabilis. Next base: position 572,188 of record NW_010357688.1, read on the forward strand.
TATTGTGAAAAAAAAAGATAAAAAGTAAAAATATAAAGATACTTATAAAGACTTCACCCACATGTAATTAGCTAAAGATTGCAAGTAAAGATTGTTAATATTTAAGAAAACGTCTTCTAATAGAAATAAATGTAAAAAAAAATTCAATAAAACATATTTAAAAAAAAATACGGAAATAGTAGAAGATAGGCCAATATGAAAAGCTTAAGAAAGTATATAGGCAAACTTTTAGTTATAGAAATTAATAGGCCATAACTTGTCAAGTTATGGTTCATAACTAAATAAGTTATGAACGAATTTGTCAAGTTATGGTTCATAGCTAGACAAATTATAGACAAAAATGGACAATAACTTGTCAAGTTATGATTCATAACCAGACAAGTTATAGACGAAAACACTAATTTGGCCTATTTATTAACTTATGTAAACTATTGACCTATTAATTTTAATTCATCTCAAGTCTTGACCTATTTCCTTCTTTCTCCCTTAAAAATACAAGATCAGGAAAATGCTGGAACAGAAGTAAAGGCCCAAACGTCAAACACGCAAGGGAAAAAAAAAGACGAATTCTGGAATAAGTCCACATAAAATTAACTTCAACCAAAAAAAAAAAAAACAAAAGACAAAAAAATGATGACACAAATCTTGGCACAAACCCTCTCATTAATGCCCTCAAGAAATGAAAATGAAAAAGCAAAGCACTTAAAAACGAAAAAGAAAAAGGAAAGCACGTGAAGTCAAAATACATAGACTAATTTTTTGAATAGTCATTGAAAGGAAACTCTCATTTATATAACAGATATCGTCTAAGTTCTTGTCGTTTTCTCAAGATGTCGTTCTCTTTAGTTTTCACTATTTTCCTCCGTCGTTCTTTAACTTAAGCCCATGTCGCTATCCTATTATTCTGTGGTTTCTAAGTTTCCTTATTATATATCGTCGTTCTTTGGAATTTATTGACGTTTCTGAATTCTGAGCATACAGTCGTTTAATCGTTTTCATGTTTTTGACGTTTGTTAATAGCCTGTCGGTTTTCAACTTAGATTTAAGAAGTTTCCATGTTTAATACCTTTGTTGTTTCTTAAATGTGTCGTATTACAGTCCTATTGTCGTTTATCAAATTGTGGTCGTTTTCTGATATCATGCGGTTTTCTTGTGACGCCCCTCCTATGAGGCCGCCACTGTAACTTAAACTTTAACTTGTACTTACTGGGGTTTCTTAAAATTTGCGGAACATTTTTTTTTTTAATATAAGAAAGAATACTTTCATAATTTGTAACAATAATTTCAAATAAGTGAATCACTAAATTTCTTAAAGCTTTTCTTAATTTCAGTTAAGATAAAACGTTCTAAAAATATCTTTCAAACAGAGCAGCATTTGAACTCTTATTTCAAATGCTCTTTAAAAGTCTTTCTAAAACTAGCCAATTCAATCGGGCCATTTAATTTTGACTTTAAAACGGATTTCGTGAGAAATCTTAAATTCAAGTACATCTTAAAGCCCTTTTAAAATCAATCATTTAAATCGTCATGTTTAAAATTTATTTATTTGTTGCATGCTCTGTTGCAACGTTCTAAAACTTAAATACTCAAAAACGAGGGTTGTTAGCTACAACCTCGGTTTCCTTAACATACATATGTACCTATACTTTTTAAACATACATGCTTGAAACCTTTAAATCATATATACATATACATGATTTTTCTTAAACTTACTGCGGAAGATAACTGCG
>NW_010357688.1:586514-604717 GCF_000414095.1 Morus notabilis
ATTCCATAAATCCTCCATTCACAATATAACATAATATTTTCTAAGAAAATCCTTGGCTTAAAAATACATGAATTGTATTATTTAAGGTCTGGAATTTTCTCAGTCATTACATTTCTAATGCTGTCGTTGTCCCATGCTATTGTCGTTTTTCTCTATTGTTGTCATTCTTTGCCAAAAGGTCGGCCTTCACGTTTGGATCTACGCTCATATACAAGCAATATCTCTGTTCACATGACCAAAAGACTCCTAATAGAAACAAGGGCAACATTCGAAGCCAGTTCTATAACCTCATCTTCAAGCCTACAATATATATATATATATATATATTTCAATACACCTTCAGTAAAATTCAATAAATCCAATTTATTCTTTCCATCATAGGTCCCATTCATTTCACTCAGTTTAGAATTCGAGTTTAAGTTTAGAATTTGAGTTTTGCTACAATAAGAAGCTCTCAAAAACAGTTACATATAACTTTTTGCTACAGTAAAAACTCTTACATAAAATCACATCTCAATTTGAATTAAAAATTTGAATCAGCGAACTAAACGGTCCTAAATTCAAAAGTTGTTGAATCATGAAAATCATAATGGGCAATACTAACGGTTATTCAAGGCTTTTGCAGCTCTTCTCATTGTGTTTAACCTTATGTTCTTCACTAGTGTCTCCTCTAATAAGGTTCCACACCCTCCAAATGGTACTATTCCTTCACCCGCCATTGCACCTAAGAAGCAAGGCAAGAGCCCTAAAGACACCCTCGAGTTTGGTGTTTGTGGAATCTGGCTCGGGTTGGTTATTGGGGCTAAACCCGAGCAAGATATGTTGTTCCCTCATAAAGGGTCTTGCAGATCTTGAAGCTGCATTGTGTTTATGCATTGCCATTAAGGCCAATGTACTTGGAGTTGTCAAGCTCAATGTGTCCATTGCTTTAAGTTTGCTAGTTAACTCCTGTGGGAAGAGGGTTCCATATCACTAAACTCGGTTTCCCTAGTTTAGGAAGATGCTTCCATTATCAAACGTGAAATCTTTACATAAACTCATCAACAGTCCAATATATATATATGTGTGTGTGTGTGTGTGTTAGGGGGGTGACTTGAACCACAAATTTAATCAGAACCTCACTTTGAGGTCTTTCAGAAAGGCACCCTTGAAGCTTTCATGACGTTGTTTAATATTGCTGCTAATTAAGCCTGGTTTAGGTCATTGGTATAAGGTATACCAATATGACAATATCCTAATTTTACGCTCATGACCTTTTTGCTCACCAGACTCTACAGTTTAAACTGAAATAGTTTTAAGTTTACTAGGAAAATTCTGGTAGCAATATTAGAACAATCATTGTTATGATCATGCTAGTTACTCTATGCTTAGAGCTCTACAATGTCAACTTATTAAAAAACTATTGTGTGCACCAAAGAATACGCATATTAACTTCCACAACCTCCTTTGAAGAAGTGGAAAAAACTATGCGCTTTGGTAACTAAATCCAAAGCAAGTATGTATGTAGAAACATTACCTGTGCAAATAAATATTGTTGGTAACACATAGAAGGATGAATTGTTCCAACAAAAAACGGTTTCACAAAATCTATCTCTCATTCATTAAATTGATGTAACATTGATTGCACAAGGCGAGAGACAACAATTGCAAATTGAGACTTCATGTTAGTCCCAACTAGGTATGCTCTGAACCTTTGATTGGACGTAAAAGTTTTATTCGAAGAATTCCTCTCAAATAAACTGTTGTATTAAATTTCAATGAAGGTTTCAAACTATAATTTCAGTGTCAAAGAATAACAAAAGAAAGAAAAACTATAATTCTAGAGGTCAGAAACTCTCTCTCTCTCCCCACACATTCCTTGTAGATCATTCAATAGTATAGTCTTAGTTCTTATTATATTTCATCTTAGTCTGTCCACTCCCTTGCCCTTGTTAAAGATATCTAATGAAACTTTGACTTTTTGAATCTGTACGGGTGAACCCTTTTTAATGAACAAAAAGAAAATTGGGAAAAATGCATAGGAAAACCTTTCATAAATGATATTGGGCCACTTGGAAACATCAAATTAATTAGACAAAGATACAGTCAAAAGACAGCAAAAGAAGAATATCTGAAATCATTGATATTATTATCAGATTATAACTGTGGCAAAGAAGAAAGTCTCTAATTTGAATTCTACTGTTGACCTATCATTAGAACATGTGCAGCCCATTATCATTCTTTGAAAAGAAAAAAAAAAGACTGAAGAAGTTGGCCCAAAGGCAGAGAAAGATTGCCCAAAAGGACTGAAGAAGTCGTAGCAAATAGCGAATATACTTTACATTTTACACCAACCCTCTATCAGAACATGATGTCCAACTGCAGGATGTTTGGCCAATTGAAGAATTTGTAGCCAGCCCAAAAGGTTGAGGTAGATTGTCCAATGGAGATGATAATACCAATGTGTGTGGACTTGGGTGAGCTTGATGCAAATAATGATGAAGATGGATTATATTACACAGTTGAAATCCACCCGAAATTCATAATTAATATAGAAACTGTGAAAGCTCAATCAAGAATTCTAATTCTAAACAATAAAAACTAACTGAGAAAGAGAATCAAAACTCACCAAATTCCAGAATAAATACAAATGTATGTGGAGGATCCAATTCCAATCCCTGGTGAGCTTCATGCAAATTGAGATGGAGATGTACTTAATACGAATTAGGATCCCGCGGGATTATCCCAAAACCACATGAAGAAAAAATGTGCCATTGTCCATAAAACGGAAGTACCCTATGGGCCTCTGCTTCAAGAAAACAAAAAATTAACAAAGAAAAAAAAAGAAAAGGAAAAGAAAAGAAGATGAGAGAAAGAGAGAGACGAATGTAAAATATAAGTTAACAGTCAAAAAGATTCTAAGAAAAGAAAAGAAAGTGAAAACGCTGCAGAAATGTGTTGGAGATCACGGTCCCAGCGGATTGGGGCTTAATGTGTGGGCTTGATATGAATGTCGGACCGGAAAACCCAATCCGTGCGAGCTTACTTATGCAATTTTTATTTTTGATTCGGCCAAGAGCTTCCAGCCGTTTGGCCTGAGATTAATACTTGATAAATGAGCATAATGGTGTGTAATGGGGCTTAATGGTGACCAGTGAAGGTAAACCAAAATTTGCCATGGTTAATAAGCTTAATGCCATCAGTTTTCATCATCAACGTCCGAACCTATATACAAAGTGTGGCCGGATTCATCATGGGAAAAATCAAACATTTTTGTTTCATTACAATGCAGATTAATATGTGTTTTAAAACACCATAATGTACATGGTCGAATTTGGAGCCTATATAAAGGTCCTACTCCACATGAACAAGGGCACTCACTTGTACAAAGCACTCTCCTCTCCCTCTCAAGTTCTTCCTTTTCTTTTCGAGTTTGTCTTGTGTTATTTTTGTAGTTTTTTTTTTGGTGATAGAGGAAAGGTCCGAGTTCTAGTTCGCCGAACGGTTCCGATAGTGCTTTGAGCTACCATCGTTGTTATTGTATCCTGGGAGACGGACATCCAACGTTGCCTCAAGCACTCGCTAGCGGGGACGAATCTGTTTTAAAGAAAGCATGGTTCATGTGCCTCGACATCCTTCAAATTTCGTTCTCCGAGTTTAGTAGAAAGGTTGAATTAGTGTTGTACAATATCGTTATTTTGATCTCGTAAAAGTTGTTGTTCTTCTTTGTCTTTTCTATACTTTTGCTAACAAAATTTACCGAAGAAATTTGTTACTCCGTCCACGTCACTGCCCATTTGGACGTCTTCCTGAGTTTCTTGAGCATCGAACGGTCCCGGTGGGTTGGGGGCCTAATGTGTGCGCCTATGGACACGAATGCCGGCACAAAAAATCCGCTCCGTGCGAGCTTACTTTAGTAATTTTTATTTTTGATTTGGCCAAGAGCTTCTAGCCGTTTGGCCTGAGATTAATGCTTGGGAAATGAGCATAATGGTGTGTAATGGGGCTTAATGGTGACCATTGAAGGTAAACCAAAATTTGTCTCAATGCCATCAGTTTTCATCATTAATGTCCGAACCTATATACAAAGTGTGGCCGAATTCATCATGGGAAAAATCAAACATTTTTGTTCCTTTATAATGCAGATTAATGTGTGTTTTAAAACACCATAATACCATGGTCAAATTTGGAGCCTATATAAAGGTCATACTCCACATGAACAAGGGCACTCACTTGCACAAAGCACTCTCCTCTCTCTCTCTCAAGTTCTTCCTTTTTCTTTTAGAGTTTGTCTTGTGTTATTTTTGTAGTTCCATTTTTGTGATAGAGGGAAGGTCCGAGTTCTAGTTCGCCGGACGGTTCTGATAGTGCTTCGAGCTACCGTCGTTGTATCCTGGGAGACGGACATCCAATGTTGCCTCAAGCACACACCGGAGGGGACGAATCTCTTTTAAGGAAAGTGTGGATCACGTGCCTCGACATCCTTCAAATTTCGTTCTCCGTGTTTGGTAGAAAGGTTGAATTACTCTTGTACAATAATGTTATTTTGATCTTGCAAAAGTTGTTGTTCTTCGTTGAATTTTCTATACTTTTGCTAACAAAATGTACCCAAAAAATTTGTTACTTCGTCCTTGTCACTGCCCATTTGGACGTCTACCTGAGTTTCTTGAGCATCGTAAGACCAGTCCATGTCGGTGCATGCCATCTATTCTTCTTCTTCTTCTTGAAAGTAATAAAAAAAATTAAGCACACTAATTATCAAATAACAATAAACAACAATATATATATATATATTATTTATAGAGAATCAATAAAGAAAGGAACAAGAAAAGACCTTTTTTGTCGTCTTATGTATCTTCATTAGAGTCCATATCAGAGGTTTCCACGTAGGAAACGTAGTCACACTCCATATAGCTCCATGAATAATCTTCTTCACCGACAAGAAATTCATCGCACATTTCCACATCAGAGCCATCAGAATCACCACTAACATCTTTCTTGTCATCGGGGTGCACATATGAGGTTTGAGCATAATTAACGTCTATGTCCATGTCCATATCCATATGGCTCCAACAATATTCTTGATCACCAAAAATGAATTCACACATGATTTGCCACTTCAAAACAATGTCCACAATCTACTGTCGTTGTCGTTGTATCCTGGGAGACGGACATCTAACGTTGCATCAAGCACTCGCCGGAGGGGACAAATCAGTTTTAAGGAAAGCATGGTTCCTGTGCCTTGACATCCTTCAAATTTCGTTCTCCGAGTTTAGTAGAAAGGTTGAATTAGTGTTGTACAATATCGTTATGTTGATCTTGCAAAAGTTGTTATTCTTCTTTGTATTTTCTATACTTTTACTAACAAATTGTACCGAAGAAATTTGTTACTTCATCCTCGTCACTGCCCATTTGGACGTCCTCTTGAGTTTCCTGAGCATCGTAAGACTAGTCCATGTCGGTGCATGCCATCTCTTCTTCTCCTTCTTGAAAGTAATAAAAAAAATTAAGCCCACTAATTATCAAATAACAATAAACAACAATATATATATATTATTAATAGAGAATTAATAAAGAAAGGAAACAAGAAAAGACTTTTTTTTGTCGTTTTATGTATCTTCATTAGCATCCATATCAGAGTTTCCACGTAGGAAACGTAGTCACACTCCGTATAGCTCCATGGATAATCTTTTTCACCGACAAGAAATTCATCGCACATTTTCACGTCAGAGCCACCAGAATCACCATTAACATCTTTCTTGTCATCGGTTTGCACATATGAGGTTTGCGCATAATTAACATCCATGTCCATGTCCATATCCATATGGCTCCAAGAATATTCTTTATCACCCAAAATGAATTCACTCATGATGTGCCACTTCAAAACAACGTCCACAATTGACTGTCGTTGTCATTGTATCCTGGGAGACGGACTTCCAACGTTGCCTCAAGCACTCACCAGAGGGGACGAATCTATTTTAAGGAAAACGTGGTTCACGTGCCTCGACATCCTTCAAATTTTGTTTTCTGAGTTAGGTAGAAAGGTTGAATTAGTTATGTACAATATCGTTATTTTGATCTTGTAAAAGTTGTTGTCCTTTGTATTTTCTATACTTTTGCTAACAAAATGAACCGAAGAAATTTGTTACTCCATCCTCGTCATTGCCCATTTGGACATCCTCCTGAGTTTCTCGAGCATCGCAAGACCAGTCCATTTCAGTGCATGCCATCTCTTCTTCTTCTTCTTGAAAATAATTAAAAAAAATTAAGCGCACTAATTATCAAATAACAATAAACAACATTATATTTGTATATTATTTATAGATAATTAATTGAGAAAGGAACAAGAAAAGACCTTTTTCGTCGTCTTCTGTAACTTCATTAGTGTCCATATAAGAAGTTTCCGCATAGGAAACGTAGTCACACTCCGTATTGCTCCATGAATAATCTTCCGCACCGACAAGAAATTCATCGCACATTTCCACGTCAGAGCCACCAGAATCACCACTAACATCTTTCTTATCATCGGTGTGCACATATGAGGTTTGAGCATAATTAAAGTCCATGTCCATGTCCATATCTATATGGCTCCAAGACTATTCTTGATCACTAAAAATGAATTCACTCATGATTCGCCACTACAAAACAACGTCCACAATCGACTGCCATTGTCGTTGTATCCTTGGAGACGGACATCCAACGTTGCCTCAAGCACTCACCGGAGGAGACGAATCTGTTTTAAGAAAAGCGTGGTTCACGTGCCTCGACATCCTTCAAATTTTGTTCTCCGAGTTTGGTAGAAAGAATGAATTAGTGTTGTACAATATCGTTATTTTGTTCTTGTAAAAGTTGTTGTTCTTCTTTGTATTTTTTATACTTTTGCCAGCAAAATGTACCGAAGAAATTTGTTACTTCGTCCTCGTCACTGCCCATTTGGACGTCCTCCTGAGTTTCTTGAGCATCGTAAGACCAGTCCATGTTGGTGCATGCCATCTCTTCTTCTTCTTCTTGAAAATGATAAAAAAAAATTAAGTGCACTACTTATCAAATAACAATAAAAAACATTATATATATATATATTATTTATAGAGAATTAATAAAGAAAGGAACAAGAAAAGACTTTTTTCGCCATCTTCTGTATCTTCATTAGTGTCCATATAAGAGGTTTTCACGTAGGAAACGTAGTCACACTCCGTATAGCTCCATGAATAATCTTCTTCACCGACAAGAAATTCATCGCACATTTCGACGTTAGAGCTACGAGAATCACCTCTAACATCTTTCTTGTCATCGGTGTGCACATATAAGGTTTGTGCATAATTAACGCCCATGTCAAAGTCCATATCCATATGGCACCAAGAATATTCTTGATCACCAAAAATTAATTCACTCATGATTTGCCACTTCAAAACAATGTCCACAATCTACCGTCGATGTAGTTGTGTCTTGGGAGGCGGACATCCAACATTACCTTAAGCACTTGCCAGAGGGGACGAATCTGTTTTAAGGAAAGCGTGGTTCACGTGCCTCGACATCCTTCACATTTTGTTCTCCGAGTTTGATAGAAAGGTTGAATTAGTGTTGTACAATATCGTTACTTCGATCTTGCAAAAGTTGTTGGTCTTCTTTGTATTTTCGATACTTTTGCTAACAAAATGTACCCAAGAAATTTGTTACTTCGTCATCGTCATTGCCCATTTGGACGTCCTCCGGAGGTTCTTGAGCATCATAAGACCAGTCCATGTCGGTGCATGCCATCTCTTCTTTTTCTCCTTGAAAGTAATAAAAAAAATTAAGCGCACTAATTATCAAATAACAATGAACATCAATATATATTATTTAAAGAGAATTAATAAAGAAAGGAACAAGAAAAGACCTTTTTCGTCGTCTTCTGTATCTTCATAAGTGCCCATATAAGAGGTTTCCATGTAGGAAACGTAGTCACACTCCATATAGCTCCATGAATAATCTTCTTCACCTACAAGAAATTCATCGCACATTTCCACGTCAGAACCATCAGAATCACCACTAACATCTTTCTTGTCATCGGTGTGCACATATGAGGTTTGAGCATAATTAACGTCTATGTCCATGTCCATATCCATATGGCTCCAACAATATTCTTGATCACAAAAAATGAATTCACTCATGATTTTCCACTTCAAATCAACGTCCACAATCTACCATCGCTATCGTTGTATCCTGGGAGACAGACATCCAACGTTGCCTCAAGCACTTGCCGGAGGGGACAAATCAGTTTTAAGGAAAGCGTGGTTCACGTGCCTCGACATCCTTCAAATTTTGTTTTCCGAGTTTAGTAGAAAGGTTGAATTAGTGTTGTACAATATCGTTATGTTGATCTTGCAAAAGTTTTTGTTCTTCTTTGTATTTTCTTTACTTTTGCTAACAAAATGTACTGAAGAAATTTGTTACTTCGTCCTCATCACTGCCCATTTGGATGTGCTCCTGAGTTTCTTGAGCATCGTATGACTAGTCCATGTCGGTGCATGCCATCTCTTCTTCTCCTTCTTAAAAGTAATAAAAAAAAATTAAGCTCACTAATTATCAAATAACAATAAACAAGAATATATATATATATATATTATTAATAGAGAATTAATAAAGAAAGGAACAAGAAAAGACCTTTTTCGTCATCTTATGTATCTTCATTAGTGTCCAAATTAGAGTTTCCACGTAGGAAACGTAGTCACACTCCGTATAGCTCCATGGATAATCTTTTTTACCGACAAGAAATTCATTGCACATTTTCACGTCAGAGCCACAAGAATCACCACTAACATCTTTCTTGTCATCGGTTTGCACATATGAGGATTGCGTATAATTAACGTCCATGTCCATGTCCATATCTATATGGCTCCAAGAATATTCTTTATCACCCAAAATGAATTCACTCATGATTTGCCACTTCAAAACAACATCCACAATCGACCGTCGTTGTCGTTGTATCCTGGGAGACGGACTACCAATGTTGCCTCAAGCACTCACCAGAGGAGACGAATCTGTTTTAAGAAAAACGTGGTTAACGTGCCTCGAAATCCTTTAAAGTTTGTTCTCTGACTTTGGTAGAAAGGTTGAATTAGTGCTATACAATATTGTTATTTTGATCTTGTAAAAGTTGTTGTTCTTCTTTGTATTTTTTATACTTTTGCCAGCAAAATGTACCGAAGAAATTTGTTACTTCATCCTCATCACTGCCCATTTGGACGTCCTCCTGAGTTTCTTGAGCATCGTAAGACCAGTCCATGTTCGTGCATGCCATCTCTTCTTCTTCTTCTTCTTGAAAATGATAAAAAAAAATTAAGCGCACTAATCATCAAATAACAATAAAAAACATTATATATATATATATATATTATTTATTGAGAATTAATAAACAAAGGAACAAGAAATGACATTTTTCGTCGTCTTTTATATCTTCATTAGTGTCCATATATGACGTTTCCACGTCGGAAACGTAGTCACACTCCGTATAGCTCCATAAATAATCTTCTTCACCAACAAGAAATTCATCGCACATTTCCACGTCAGAGCCACCAGAATCACCACTAACATCTTTCTTGTCATCGGTGTGCACATATGAGGTTTGAGCATAATTAACGTCCATGTCCTTGTCCATATCCATATGGCTTCAAGAATATTCTTGATCACCAAAAATTAATTCACTCATGATTTGCCACCTCAAAACAATGTCCACAATCTACCATCGTTATCGTTGTGTCCTAGGAGGCGGATATCCAACGTTGCCTTAAGCACTCGCCGGAGGGGACGAATATGTTTTAATGAAAGCGTGGTTCACGTGCCTCGACATCCTTCAAATTTTATTCTCCGAGTTTGATAGAAAGGTTGAATTAGTGTTGTACAATATCGTTACTTTGATCTTGTAAAAGTTGTTGTTCTTTTTTGTATTTTCTATACTTTTGCTAACAAAATGTACCCAAGAAATTTGTTACTTCGTCTTCGTCATTTCCCATTTGGACGTCCTCCGGAGGTTCTTGAGCATCGTAAGACCACTCCATGTCGGTGCATGCCATCTCTTCTTCTTCTCCTTGAAAGTAATAAAAAAAATTAAGCGCACTAATTTTCAAATAACAATAAACAACAATATATATATTATTTATAGAGAATTAATAACGAAAGGAACAAGAAAGGACCTTTTTCGTCGTCTTCTGTATCTTCATTAGTGCCCATATAAGAGGTTTCCATGTAGGAAATGTAGTCACACTCCATATAGCTCCATGAATAATCTTCTTCACCGACAAGAAATTCATCGCACATTTCCATGTCAGAGCTATCAGAATCACCACTAACATCTTTCTTGTCATCGGTGTGCACATGAGGTTTGAGCATAATTAACGTCTATGTCCTTGTCTATATCCATATGGCTTCAAGAATATTCTTGATCACCAAAAATTAATTCACTCATGATTTGCCACTTCGTAACAATGTCCACAATCTACTTTTTTCCTTGTATGGAGAGAATGTACTTAACAAAAGGCCTAACAACATATATGTGTGTGTATATATATATATGGTGTTGTAAACCCGGTATGTTCATACTATTGTATATTTAATTATTGCACAGAGAGACCGAGTAATTACTTTTGAAATCTTCTTTTACACAAAAAAAAAAGAAAGTAAAAATTAACCACACGGTAAATTCACTAGAGTTGAGTCGAAAAGATAGCAATTTTTTAAACATATTCTGGGAGTAATTACTTTTGAAATCTTCTTTTACACAAAAAAAGTAAAAATTAACCACACGATAAATTCACTAGAGTTGAGTTGAAAATATAGCAATTTTTTAAACATATTCTGGGAGGAGTAAAAAATAGCATATAAATTATAGTAACGATCTTGAAGTTTATAAATGATATTAATTTTGGTATTTGTTGGAATAATATCCAAAATACTCCTATATTTTATCAAAATATCATTTTCGCCCCTCTTACTATGTAAATACCTAAAATATCCCGTGTTTATAAAGACAGACCCAAAATACTCTCCTAAAATACTATGATTACCCTTCCCAATCTTTATCAACTACAATCTAAAACATTAATAAATCAAAATATTAAATAAAATCAACCTTAAAAATTGAAAAACTCTCAAAATAATTGAAGTATTTCTTTGATTAGAATATTCATTTGAGCATTTTTAAAATTTTTTTTTGTAACTTTTTAGTTAGGTCATATCTAAAATAACATTTCATACAATTTCGGTAAGGTAATAATAGCATTTTCAAAAATTTAACTGCTTCAGACAATGAAATAGATTATTCTCACCGGTGCTTTTTTTAATTTTAGGCTCATTCTACATTCGGCATTTGAACTTTAAAAATTCTAACTTTATTTTTTAATAAAAAAAAGAGGTTGATGGTGTTAAATTTTTTATTTATTTATTTATTTTTTGCTAAAAGCTATTGAAGTCAATTTGTAGATGTCAAATTGATTGATTACAAAATAGACAAAGAAAGATTTAAGAAGCGATAGGGATAGAACTGCAATGTCGACCTATTATCATGCTAGTTACTCTACAATGTCGACCTATTAAAAAGCTCTTGTGTGCACCAAAGAATATGCATATTAACTTTCACAGCCTCCATTAATGAAGAAGGGAAAAGAACTATGCACATCGGAAAAAAATAACTGAATAAATAAATAAATAAAATCCACCAGAAGTATGTATGAAGAAACATAACCCGTACAAATAAATGTTTGAGCCCACTTTCTAACTACTTGTTGGTAAAATATGGAAGGTCAGGGGTCGTTTAGTTCGCTGATTCGAGTTGAGATGTGATTTTATGTGAGAGCTTTTTACTGTAGTAAAAAAGTTAGATGTGATTGTTTTTAAGAGCTTTTTATTATAGTAAAACTCGAATTCTAAACTCGAATCGATAAAATGAACGGTACTTAAATTTGTTCAAATAAAATATTTTGACATAGAAAAGGGGATGTCGGCACAAAACTGTTTCACAAAGTGCATCTCTGAGGCATTAATCTGATGTAACATTGATTGCACAAGGCAAGAGATAAACAACAAGAATAAGAATAAACAACAACAACAACAACAACAACGTAAACTTTGAAGATTGTTCAACGTAAACTTTGAAGATTCCTTGGCCCAGTGAACCTTTGATTAAAATTTGAATGTAAAAGCTTCCATTCGTAGCATTCCCCTTAAAAAGTGTCGTATACTTTTACAAGTAAGTTAAAATTATCAAAGCTGTTAGCTTAATATGTAGGATATTCTGAAATTGATCTGTAAGCCTTGTGTGAAGAAGCTGCAACCAGAGAACTAAGCAACAGCAGGGGATTATTAAAAAGGGTAATAGTTCGGGTTCCCCTATGACGAGAGACAAAAATTTTACGCTATTAATTAGACTCTAATTATGAATTGATCTGTACAGTTTTCAGATTAATGTTATGCCAAGAAGGTAGAATCCTTCCGTTTTACAACGTTTACAGCTTATGAGAATCATAGTGTAATGGTCAAATGAAAAAGTAACTACATTAAGCAACAATAATAAATAAATAAATAATAAATTTTGACATGTTTCTAATAACATCGTACTTGTACATCCTCTGGCATTTACATCTCTTCACATGAAAGTGATCACCCTTGAGAGGTTATACTTGTGACTTCGCCTAGTTAGGTTCATTTATGTTTGATAAGGCTTCCCCTACTGAATTGTTGTGAAGAAATTTACAAATGATTATAAATAATTTGGTTTCGTAATAATGGATTAACCTTGAAAAGCAGCCAACAATAGTATAAGGACATAACAGAAACTAAAGGTCATCAGCACGTTAGGCATGAAATAAAAATCTTGGCCAAGAAAATGACACATTAAGATATAAAGAAGATCTTTTGAGCCCGATATACCAAGAGTGTCTATCTGTTCTTGCTGGCTGATTATACAAAACAAACGTATAGTACAAAATCCCCTTAACTGTGAAATGGTGACCCATTCTCCAAGTTGCACATCCAACTAGTGATGGAAAATGATCCGACACACAAGCACACCTTAGCCCCCCCACAAAAAAAAAAAAAAAAAAAAGCAAAAAATTTCATAACTCATCGTCTATAAAGCCCAACAACCCAAACCCATTTTTCCACATCTCTCACAAGTGCCTAAAAGTACTTTTTTTTTTTTTTTTTCAATCCCCAAACAACAATGGCTTTTAAGGCTGCTGCTTCAACTACTGCTCTCCTGTTGTGTCTCAACTACCTTGTTTTCTTCACTTTGGTGAGTGGAAATTATTGCCCACCACCACCAAAGCCCAGGCCACCAACCCCAAAGCCCAGCCCAAGTCCCTCTAAGGCCACTTGCCCAAAGGACACCCTTAAGTTTGGGGTGTGTGCTGACTTGTTGAATGGCTTAGAGCATGTTATTGTGGGGACCCCACCAGTGACCCCTTGTTGTTCTCTTCTCAAAGGCCTCGCTGATGTTGAAGCTGCTGTTTGCCTCTGCACTGCCATTAAGGCCAATGTTTTGGGGATCAATCTAAATATTCCAGTCTCCTTGAGCTTGCTCTTGAACTACTGTGGCAAGAAGGCTCCTAAGGGCTTCCAGTGTGAATAAATTTTATATGGTGTTTGAACTTTACTTTTATATACATATATATATGATGTTTTTAATCCTTTAATTGGTTTGTTTAATCATGCTTCATCAGTATTTGTGACTTCTCTGTTGATCAATGTGGTTGAGATGACCATAACCTTCTTATCATTATCTGGCTACGACCTTCTTCTGCACATTGTTTGGTTACAAAAAAGTTGTACCCTTTGGATGTTGTTATGAAATAATTATGCTTATTGCATACATTCTCATCTCTTTCATAAATTGAAAAGTGTGCATGGTAAACAATCAAGTAGTATCCATGTTACAAGATGTGGGTGCCTCTGCATGATGAATACTCAATGTCACACTCTCATTGTAGGAATTACAAGTAATATTTGAGAAAAATATGTGTTAGAAGTGTGTAAACAAAAATCCCATTTTGATTAGTATATGAGATGAATAATGGGTTTAAAATGGCGTAAGGAGATTCGCCTAAATAGCAAAACATGCAGTTTCTCATTTCAATACTACATTGATAGGCAGGAAAATAAAATGAAAGTAACACCCCTAATTCTTGGTCATATATCAACCTAAAAATAAGAGTTTAACATCATTAATTGTCGTGCAACAAATGCATGGACTGGTCTAAGCTACACAAATCAAGCTAACTAGCTTTATTTCATAGACAAACAACTGAAGTACAATTCTAGCCAAAAAAACAAACACAAATACACACACTTAAATCACATTTGAGGAGAGACATAATTTCTAATCAACCACAGACAAATCCTTGAGGAACCTTCTTCCCACAGGAGTTAACTAGCAAACTTAAAGCAATGGGCACATTGAGCTTGACAACCCCAAGAACATTGGCCTTAATGGCAGTGCATAAACAGAATGCAGCTTCAAGATCTGCAAGGCCCTTTATAAGGGAACAACATTCCTCACTAGGTTTAGCCCCAATGACCTCGGTGACCACCCCGAGCCAGCTTCCACAAACGCCAAACTTGAGGGTGTCTATAGGGCACTTGCCTTGCTTCTTAGGCGCATTGGCGGGTGGAGGAGTAGTACCCTTTGGAGGGCATGGAACGTTATTAGAGGAGACACAAGTGAAGAACACAAGGTTAGACACAATGAGAACTGCTACAAAAACCCTGGAACGGTTAATACTGCCCATTAAGATCTTCATGATTTGACAAATTTTGAGTTTGGTAAATCTTAGATATATATGTTTTTATGGAGGGAAGAATGGTGGGTTTTATTGAGTTTTATCTAAGGTATAAAAATAATAATAATAATAATACTGTGGGCTCAAAAAGAAGATGAGGTTATAGTGGCTAGAATTAATTCATGGAGGATCTTTTTTTATGCATGGTATGAGTGAAGCCTGCAATAATTGTTGTTTGTCTTTGGCTCTATCCACATTTTGTGGTTGGTAGAAGCTATGGATCTTGTGCACAATCTCATATTCTTTTCTGGTTGCTGAAACTTTGTCTCTTACTTAAGTTACTAGCATGGCAAAATCATCCAACAGACCACAAGGGCCACTGTTTAAAATTGGTCATTTCTTATATTTTCGCAAAGTTTCATTCATTGCCTTTGGAGCGTTTATCGCAGTTTCAATCTGGAATATTCTCGTCATGTGAACAGAGAAATTGGTTGCATACGGGCTTAAGATCAAAACATGGTCGATTTTTTTGGCAAACACATCATCTGGTATGCCTCGAATGCTTGAAGAATGACGGCAACAGAGAAAAACGACAATAGCATGGGAAAACTACAGCACTAGAAAAAAGCATAATATCAGAAAACGACCATAATTTGATAAGCGATAATATGACTGGAAGATGACACATTTAAGAAATAACAATTTATAAAACAGGAAAACAGCTTAAATCTAAGTTGAGAAACGAAAGGCTATTAAAAAACATCAAAGGAACATTAAAAAAACAAAGCAATAAGGACCTAAAACTAAAAGGGACCTTATCTAATAAGTAGCAGATTAATTATAGTTATAATTCGAGTCGACCGAGTTTATTAATTGCTATATTGATGAAAGATCTTCGTAGACCTTTTTTTGAAGTAATAATAATAATAATAATAATAATAATAATAATATCCTTCTATATCGAGATTTTTTTTTTTTAAAGGAAACAATGCACTCTTTTTAATCCGCTGAAGAGTGGCTAAAGCGAGAGACTAAAAATTTGCCAATTTTGAAATATTCAAATACGAAAGTAACAGATATTTTGAATTTGTTTCCCATCGTTCTTAAAAAAATAATTATATCGTTCTTTGCTCACATTTTTGTACAGAGCCTTTGAATCCCTCTGTCTATTTATGAACTTGTATTGTGCTCATAAAAATGTGAGGAGAGAACGTTATAATTATTTGATTAAGAGAATCAAGAGCCGTATTCTCCCCAAACCAAAGCCCTAAACAAGAGGTTCTGCTGAATGTTGAATATGAATGGATATTTATAGTTTTATATGTCTAATTGTAATTAGACTAGGAGTCATCTTCTCGAAGTAGAAAACGAATTCCTTTAGGACCGGCTCACATGGAGTGTGAAAAATTAGATTTTCTTTTTAATTAATGGCTAATATGATTTAGTGTAGATAATTTTGGATTAGATCAGTAGATTAGTTATTTTTGGATTCAAACTTATCTACTAATTTAAATTTTAACTGTTTTCGTTTTTCAAAAAAGAGAATCTCTCTTCTTATTTTGTAGGCCTTTTTTGTGCTGAATTTGTTACCTTCAGAATTCCTAGTAGAATTCTACTCCTCTATAACTATTTCCGTAAATGCTCAGTCAGTACGCGAGCGGAACACTTCCTTCTATTCACCAAAAATTCATCAATTGGTACAACATTCGTTTCATTTTTTTTTTCTTCATATGATTCCTTTATATGGACATGTGTAAAGCACTTGTGTTCAACTAGGGCTAATCAAAAAACACGTTTAGTGTTGTCTCCGACGATATTAAATTAAAGGGAGGACGAGAGAGAAAAATTAAAAGTAATTTTAACGGTACCCTTGAATTTTTAGAGTCTTTTTCAGTTTGTTTTCTAAACTTTAAAATTTTTCACTTTACCTCTTGAATTTTAAATTAGTCACACTTAACACCATTTGTAAAAGATAAAAAAAAATATAATATAATATATTTATTAGAATTTCTGTTAAAATCATATTAAAAATTCAGAGTTAAGTGTGGTGAAGTGTTCTTTTTTTTCTCTTGTTTTTAACAAAGTACTTCTAACAAAAATACCATGTGACCACATCACTCTTTTTCTAACTCTTCTAACAGAAATTCTAACAAAGAGAGTTAAGTGAGACTAATTCAAAATTCAGGAGATAAAGTGAGAATTTTTAGAGTTCGAGAGTGTTCATGTAAATATACGTCAAGCGCACGGTAACAAGTTTTAATAGTAAAGTGATGAGAATGGTTGTCGTATCCACAAGAATTGTAATCAAATTTTTTGCTAAGTGCTTTAATTAAAATAATTGTAACTTTAATAATTAAATAAAACAAAAACTTAGAAACTAAAATAAACTCAAGATTGCAATTGAAGGTTCTAGAGATTCAATTTCCTCTAGTCATCAATTATGCCTTTTCAATCTCAATTTATTACTAATTAGTTTTTTCTAGTTTATAAGCCAAGAACCCGATTATATTTCAACTCCCTCTCTCAAGTACTGAGTGGAATTATCCCTATAATCCGATTTTAATACCTCTATTCAAAATCAAAATAATAAAAGTTTATCATTGTTTATTATAAGCCTCACGACCTCTATAAAATTCTAGGTTGTGTTATTTTTTTATCACATCTAAAATTCTCTCTCTGGAGTGTAGAGTTATGCATACCAATTCATCTAATCGATACCAATCAATTAAGAAGCATTAAGAGCAAAATAACACAAATAAACCATGAAAGACCTCATAAAATAAATTAACAATTAAGACATAGTATCAAACCTCGGCTGCATCTCTCCTCTAGATAAAATAAGTTTAGAACATCATAAAAATAGATAAAAACAAAAAAAAAATCCTCAAAAATGATGAGCGAGAGAAAGAAAAACTAATTTGAAAGTGATTCAATCTTGTCTGTCTCCAGAATTCCCCTTCTTCATCTTCGTATCGGAATTCTTCTCTTCTTCCTCCCTCAATTTCCCTAAAGGGTCTGCAGTAAAAGTCCTTTGTAAATACCCTAGGATTACCTATCTATAGGTTTTGAGGCAAAGGATCAAACACAGAAAAGTTTCCCACTCAATCAGCTCAAAAAAACGTGTGTCGCTTAAGGACTTCGGCGCCATCAGTGTAGCGCTATATATTAAGCGCCTAAGCGCTAGTCATTTTGCCATAAAAGGGCTGCGCTCCCTTTTAAGCGCTGCAGTGCCCATAAATGGCGCCTAACTTAAGTGCTATATTTTCTTAAAAATTTATCATTGCTTCACTTTTCACCTCTCTTTTCACTACTACATAGCTTTAAGTCAAAACAATAATGTTCTAAATTCTTTCCAACTTCTGAACTTGAATCAAAGCCAACTCCAAATCATTCCAAGTCTGATAGTCACATGTTCTCCTAATTTTGCATCCAAAACACAAAAACTCGCATAAGACTCACAACCAACTAAATATC